>NW_027187287.1:4570002-4868992 GCF_028583685.1 Petaurus breviceps papuanus
GAGAGAGAGAGAGAGAGAGAGAGAGAGAGAGAGAGAGAGAGAGAGAATGAGAGAAACAAAAGAAGATATGATTACTGAGCAAGATGAAAAGACCCAATGAAATCATTCAACCAAATATTTCTATTCAAAAGAAATCTTTTAATCAGGCATTCTTTTTCCTCCTCCTCTCTTCTCTATTTTTCTTTGAGTTTTCTAGTAAACAAAAATCTAGTTTCAGTTTTCGCTTTGCTATCCTCTAACCAGAGCTCCCAGAGGCATGTGGGTGTCTGTAATAGTGTTACACGATTAAGATCATGACACTCCACAGATTTCTAACACCTCTTGGCTTCTACTCAGACAGAAACCAATTACTATTCTGAAGTCTCCCACTGAGACACATCAGTCGAAAGCCAATGAAATTCATATCCTTTAACTCTCTTGCCTGGCTCAAAGAACAGTTTGGGGTGCAGGGAAAAGAGGAAAGCTGAAGTCTCCCTAGAGGATCTGTGGGGGAACATCAGTTCCCTATGTCCTTTCTGAGGAAAATGTACTGCACAAGATGGATTTGTGAGTCAGAATAACTAATTCCCATTTGGTTCTGCCATTCTAATATCAAAGAAGTTCAAGGGTTATGGAAGTAAGAGATATGACTAAGGTACATAGATATTAGGAATGAAAAAGGCCCAGCTTCTCATATGTGCCAGTGCCAAGATAGTTAAGCATCAAGATTTATAGAGCTTCTCAAGATTGTTGCTGCTCATCATCTTCCTAGTGGGCAATACTGTTTGTAATAAATGGAAAATGACTGTTCTATGGTTCTAAATACAAGCATGATGCTTTTTATTCACCTCATAAACATGTATTATTTTGTTCCCTGAATTTTCAATAAAAAACAGAATCTGCCCATTTGCTCATCATGTCTCTGAAGAATATAAATTTTTTTTGAGGATTATGATTCTGTGTTTTTGTATATTCATGCTATAGCTGACTCTATGTCATGCAACAGAAGTAGTCAGCAACAAGCATTTTATGAGGGCAGTAACATGCATACTTATCATTTTCATTTAATATTAAGTGAGAATGGTGACTTAATGTAAGAGAAACAAAAAAAAATGCTTTATAAGCCACCAACTACAATAATAGGATTACAATGCCAGAATTTTATCATTTTACAGAGAAGGGAAACTGGGCCCCTTAAAACATTTATACATGCCAGGTTACAGGACGGAATTTGAAATCAGTTCTTTTGACTCCCAGATCAGTGCTCTTCCCACTAATACTATATTGATATACAATATTATACACATTTCTGTCCCTGATACTGTGGCTGCTTCTATGTTTTGTTTCTCAAGTATCTCATCAAAATTAGAGGGAAACTCTGCAGGAAAAGTGAAGGAGAAGGAAGGCCATTGTACATAAAGTTATTTCCTGACAGACTAAGGCAAACATCTGGCAGACTGTGTAGCCATTATTTGCAACTTGTACATTAGGCCAGAAGTGACTCACCCACAAGGGCCTTTATCACAGAGCATCAAACAAAAGGGGGACAAAACTCTTCTGGAACATAAAGTATTGTGGTTCTGCAACGATTCATTAATAGACCACTGAGCAATCACAATGGAACCTGCTTGCTCTAAATGTATTTGATTTAATCACCAATAAATCAAGAGAACCATGACCATCTAAAACAAAGCCAGTAATTTATAAGAGAAATTAATATTGACATAATTCCAGAGCACATGTTACCAGATCCTTTGCAGGGGATGGTAAGAACCTGATGCCAGACAAAAGAGTGGCAGTCCAGGATTGTGTGTGTGTGTGTTTGGATATCTGATTTGCCCCATGAACTTGAGCAAGACTGTACTTCTGTGAGAGGATGGTAAGTCAGCTACAAGTGATCCAGTGGCACTGTTCGATGCTAAATCATGGGGTAGCAGAGTAAATGGGCATCCCTTTCCTTTCACCTCCTCCTTGGACAGTATGAAAACAACATTCTAGCAACCTCTCTCATGCCCTCACCTAATTGCATATACACTAAATTAGTTTTCATTAGAAAATAATTATTTTTTTTCTGTTACTGTCCCTCCTTCCATCACCACTGGGCAATAAGGCAACTGAATTTGCTTTCTTTTTGAACTGTTCAAGAAAGAATCAAACTGTGTCCTTTTGGAATCTAAAAATAGGGTGACATTAGTTGGGCTAATTAACATGGTGCTAATTGAACTGTTGTGAAACTGCCCTAACTTCCCTCAGTGTGTGTCACTGGCACCACCATTCACTTAATCATTAAACCTGAGTCATCGTTGACTACTCTCTCTCAGTCAACTCCTCTTTCCAATCAATGGTCCTTCTAATTTTTTCAAAATCTCTTTAATCTGAACATTCCTTTCCATTCTCACAACCATCTTAATCTAGGCCCTCTACTTTGGGTGAGTTCCTGTATTCTAGCTACTCTTGTCCTCTGGGATTATTCCACTCCACTGTAGCCTTTCTATCTCTGCCAAGTGAATCTTTATTATTTGATCTGCTCATGTCTATGCTCAAAATTCAAGTATAAATTCATTTTTTAAAATGGCTTTAACTCACACACTACACATCACCATATAATCTGCCCCAGTCACACTTGTTCACTCACTGTTCCCTGAATCATCTCCTAATTTTCCTTCTTCAGGCCTTTGCTCCTGGAGCACCTTCTGCTAAGAACTATCTTCTGAATCCCTCTGTATTTTAGAAGCAAAATGTCACCACCTCTGTGAAGCCTTCCCTGACATCCCTCCAGAATCAGAAAACAGCCTTTTGTTGTCCTTGCAGAGTGCTTTGATGGATCAGGGTCTGCTTTTTAAATCATAATTATTAGTCCTCTCTCAGGGAAGGGCTGTGGAGCATGATAATAGCAGCTCAGCTTTCTATAGTACTTTAAAGTTTACAAAGTCCTATTCCTTGCAATGACCTTAGGAGATCAGCAAAGTGGAGCAGCTAGGTAGAGTAGTGAGTGAATAAAGTACTGAGCCAAGAGTCAGGAAGATGTGAGTTCAACTCCTGCCTCAGACACCGCTAGCCATGTGACCCATGACAAGTCATTTAATATGTCAGCCTGAGCTTCCTCACCTGTAAAATGGGGATGATAATAGTACTTATCTCACAGAACTGTTGTAAAGGTCAAATAAGATTATATTTAGAAAGTGCTTAATAAAGTACCTGGCATATAGTAGGTACTCAATATTGTTCCTTTTCTTCTTTCTTTCCCTTATGAGGCAGATAGGGTAAGTGTTTTTATCTTCATTTTATATAGAAGTAAACTGAGATTTAGAGGGGTTAAATGACAGTCCTAGGACCAGATAGCTACTAAATTTTAGAGCTAGGACTCAAACCTGAGTTTTCTGATCCTAAGTCTACCATGCTGCCTTTCTCTGTCTCTCTCTCACACACATATACCACAACTGATAGTTTGTACCTAGTAGGTCCCTAAAAAATGTTTGCTAAAATTAAATAGTCCAGTGTAATTTTATGGTTCTGATACATCAGGACTGCATGAACTAGTAATTCTCAAATTTCCTAATGTATGTATCACTTATGTAAATTAACTGGTCTCCAATCCCATAAGATGAAAAAAATGTGGTGGTAAACCATTAAAGATGCTAACAAAAAATGGAAATATAAGGGCTCAAGACTGGGAGGTGAGGTGGGGCAAAGGGGACCATCTAGTCCAACCTGTAAATGAACAAGAATTTCTTACCTAATACACCCAAATAAATGGTTATCTAACCTTGACTTGAAGACTTCCAGTGAGGAAAAAATCCAGAAGCAGCCCATTTCACTCATGGATTGCTTCAATTGTTCGGAAGATTTTCATATCATAAAGCTTGAATTTGCTGCTTTTAAAATTTCTACCCATTTCTCATAGTTCTGTCCTCAGGAACACGACCGACAAGGTGGGATTGCCCACATTCTGATCAGCTTGGTAGCTGTGTTTCTTGGAGCGCTCATAACTCTTGGTTATTTACAGGATGCAACTTTGAGAGTTGTTGAAAAAATTAAAACTAACATTTATTAAGAATTTCTGTTGATTTGAAAATCAACCTACTGTCAAGCTTGCTCAGTTTTTTTTTTAAATTTTCCTAAATATTTTCTAAGGGTGTACTTTTTTTTATCACCCACTAATCTATAAGCTGGGTAGATAGGTGGCACAATGGATAGAATGCCAGGTCTGAAGTCAGAAAGACTCATCTTCCTAAGTTCAAATCCAGACTCAGACACTTAATAAGCTGTGTGACCCTGGGCAAATCATTTAACCCTGTCTGCCTCAGTTTCCTCATCTGTAAAATGAGCTGGAGAAGAAAATCACAAACCATTTCAGTATTCTTGCCAAGAAAACCCCAAATGCAGTAACAAAGAGTCAGACATGACTGAAACCACTGAACAACAAACTATAAGCTTGTAAGCTCATTGTAAACTCAAAAGGACTTTGTAAATCTCCCAATGCCTAGTTCATTGTTTTGCAAACAGAAAACATTTAGTGTTTATTGAACTGATTCTAGATATACTTTTATTTTACATGTAAAGAAGGTTGATCAAAACAAGTTTATGACATTTCTATATAATAAAATATATAGCAATTTAAAAATTTCTTTCAGTCAGCTTTCATATGAAAAAACAAAAGAAATTAGATTGATAAGTATCTTGAACAGCTAACTCAAGAAAATACAAAAATATTTTTAATGAGTCTTGCATATTCCATGCCTCTGTTTCTTAAAAGAAAAAAAAAAACTGAAAAACCTCAAAGTAATCCAAAAATCTGGTTATCATGAATAGTTGGGGCAGACATATTTTTAAATATATCCATAAAATTAAGGGTTGCTAACACTAAACTAAAGATAAAAAAAAGATTATTTTCTAAAATGACCTAACTTAATTGATTGATTGCTTTTTGGTAAGTGATTTGCCCAAAGTCACACAGCTAGTAATTGTGTCAAGTGTCTGATGCCAGATTTGAACTCAGGTCCTCCTGACTCCAGCTCTGCTGCTCTATGCACCTAGACGCCCCACCTAGCTGAATTTAAAAGAAAAAAAAAAGTAACATTCTTCTAGTTGTATAACTGTTAAAGCATCAGAAGATTTTCCCCCCGTGTCCTCCCTTCTGTCTGTAGATACTCGATTCAAAGACAAAATTAGGACCCCCAATAGAGGGGATACAGTGTTGTCCTGAGTGTTAGGAGTGGTAGGTTCTAGTCACATATGATAGGAGAAATATTTACTAAGGTTCCTGTTACATAGACTTGGCTGGTTTTTCCTAAAGAATTGATACCTTGGCTGGAATAACTTTTTCTAAGGTTCTAGCTCCTACAGGCAAGGCTAGTTTTCCTTAAAAGTTATTGAAATTGTCCTTGAAACTTAATTGGTCCGGTGGTCTAAAGCTTACTGGTGATTTACATACAAAAGCTACTACATGAGAAGTGAGGAGCAGCATTGTCAGGTTTCATAGGTACACCAACACATGGGCAGGGAAGCTGTGCTCAGTGGAATCAATGTTCTGTCCTGGCTGAATATCTTTTTCATGCTACAATAAAATAAATCACCCTTGTTAACAAGAGATAGTACTGTCTCATTTTCCTCCAGTCCTGAACATGTGTCACCAGACTGTCTTGAAGTAGACCTGGTTGAACATATTACAGTTTGGTCATTTAGATACATTGGGCAAATCACTTTAACTCAACAACATTTAGTGAGCACTTACTATGTTCCAGGCACAGAGATGCTGTAGCTACACAGACAAAAATGAAAGTCTCTCCCTTGAGCAGTTTACTTTCTACCAGGGGAGACAACATAAGCAGCAGAAGTATGTGTAAAACATATACAAAATAAATAGGAAATAATTTTTGGGAGATAGGTGGCAAGGAACACTACAAGGAAAATGGAGTGAGAATACTTAACATCTGGGAAGACCAACACAAATTTATTAAGGAACTACTACTATGGGCTAGGTGTGTGAGGTTCTCTGTTGGGCAGCGGAAATACAAAAACAAAAATGAAAAAATTGTTTTTGTCTTCAAGGACTTTATCTTTTATTGTGGGAAACCACATGTAAACACACAAGCTCATACAATAATTTGAGGAGGGAGTAAGCAGTGACAGGAAGATCAGGTAAGGCTTCATGAGTGATATAGAAGCAAAGTAGAGCCTTGAAAGAAGTCATTTCACCTTTCTAGATCTCACAGACTAACTGGTAAAATGAAGGGACTGGACTAGCTCATCTGTAAGTACTTTCCTAGATGGCTCAATGGAGAGAATGCTGGGCCTAGAGTCAGGAAGACCTGAGCTCAAATCCGGCTTCAGACACTTACTACTCATGTGACTTTGGGCAAGTCATTTAACCTCTGTTTGCCTAAATCCACTGGAGAAGTATCTTTACCAAGAAAACCTATGGACAGTATGGTCCACAGGGTCACCAAGAATCTGATGTGACTGAACAACTGAACAACAACTACATTTCCCACTCTGATCTTTTCTTAGGAAGAGGGACAGAGAGATTTTTATGAAATGCTTAAGGGTCTTGGATATGTGTCATTTTGAGCCGACCAGAACTTAGCATATATAAGTTAAATTAACATTTTGGTGACCTCTTTTTTTTTTTTTAAGAGAGATGGCTTTTACAATAGTGACAATGAGTTGTTCTCAAAATTATTGCTGGGACAGGAACATATTGGACTATAAATGTGCTTCATAACTGGATAAAAAAAGAAAAAGGATTACCTGTTTTTTGCCAACAGAAAAGGGGCATTTGTTCCTTTTTTCCTGAATCACAAATAATTAGAGAATTACACCATCTAGTCCAAATCCCCTCTATCACTTTGGTAATAGTTCTTCACTAAAGAAGAACCTATCAACTCCAGACGCTATCTGTTCCCTTTGGGGATATTTCTAATTCTTGGGGAGTTTTTCTTACATTCAGCGTAAATTTGGCCACTACTCCAAGTTCTGCCCTGGGGAATGTAATCTCTGTGAGACGGCCTGTATTAGGATTTAGTTAACATTTGTGTTTCTAAATATGAATTAACAAACTGATATACTAATGAATAAATCTGTCTCTTTTGAGTGTTGTTGGCATGGATTTATCTCTCTAGAATAGATTCTAAACTATCAGATCAGTGATTCCCAACCTGGGGGACACATATCTGGGAACACAAAAAATTTGTCACTGAAGTATGGAACAGGGAAAATTTGATAAATGACTATATTATCCAACTGCAATATTCCCAAAGTGGTAGAGTTACTGAAACATTCTGTAGAAGCCATGGGCAGAGTGGGAAAAGGAGGACGAGTTAGATTGCATCTAAGAAATAGGAAAGGGACAGTTGAAGGAATAAATCCTACTGACCGAAACCATATAAATGTGTGGTTTAAACAATAACACCCCAGCAACAACAACCCAGTAAAAGATTAACTAACTGATCTCTACAATAACCAGAAACTTTGAATTGATTTCCAATAGATGAAATTACAGTGCTGTACCTTAGAGAAATGTCTCATTATTACTAATTTGCTCAGAAGTTCTGATTCTGTTTATGACAATTTATATCTCTGTGAATCAGGATTCTTGGTCCTCTTCTCAAATCCGAAGCAACAACCAAAGGTTGAACGTGATATGCAGGAATCTCCCTCAAAAGCTATACTCAGAATAAAACTGCCAGTTTCTAAGAAACAGAATTAACAGTCTCATTATTATTGAAATGTGTTCTTATAAATATTTAAGAAATTTATGATACTAAAACTGTTACATACAGAATAATTTTCTTCATGAAAAATTAATCCCTTTATTTTATTTCTTATATGCATATGCATGGTAAACTGGATATTTCTTCTCACATTTATTAAGGATTATGAAAAGGCTTACTGAAAAACTAGAGGTCTGGGGACTAAAAAAAGTTGTGAACTGCTGTCCTGGGTAAATTGATTTTCAGCTTGTGTACCTGTACTTGTGTTACCTCACCAAGTAACAGCTATTTTGTAAGTTATAGTCTGAAAGCTCATCCAGGCTCATCACATATGAAACACTTCAGAACAATCTAGGGTTTGTTCTCTAATAAAGCAGGGATTGGCAGGTGAGTACCAGGGACAGGTACCACCACATCTCTCACTCTGGATTATGGAGGCCAAAAAGGGGAGAAATTTTAGCAACAATAACTGATACAAAGAAAGGTGTTTATCTCTCAACCTAAGAGCCTAATAAGGTCCAATAAGTTGGACCATTTAGCATGTGTAAGATGGAGGGCACCTGTCTTTGTTTTGCACAGGGTTTTGAGCACCGGAAATAATACATAAGGTTGCACACAGAGGTCTATCCAGAGAATTCTTGATTATCTATAATAAACTTTAAGTCTTGGATGGATAAAGATTTCTTTAGCTGCCAGTTAATGAGTACTTAAGAAATGCATCAAATTTCAGCCCAAGTCAAATATCTTTTAGGAAGGCAAATCTGCTGTTGCTAAAAATAAACAAACAAAACGTTTTGACTCATTCTTAATTTTTGGATTATCAATGCAAGTGGAATAGACTCTTCTATATGACTTTAAGCAAATCTATTAGTGACTGTTACTAGAAAAAGATGTAGACATTTTGGGGCTATAATTTTAATGAGACCTGAAAGCTAACTAGAAATATTTTTTATCCCTCTTCATATTTACTCATTAGTTGCAAACATTTAAGGGTGAGACTAAACCTTAGTTACATTAAATAGTTAAATTAAATCATGTTTAGCTTTTGAACCTAAAACATCAAAGCTCTAAAGGTTATTTCCCCATCCACAATAATGAAGATGTTTCAGGAGTCCTCAATGTCTTTTCTGTTATAATTTAGCCAGCATTGGTTCTCATTAGGTACAAGTTCAAATTTTCACTCCCCCGTTTTGAGAGGAATTAATGTCCTTTTTATTGAAGAAAGGTTCTCTTTTTGGTTGCCAGGTCTAAAGCTACCCAAAGATAAGCAAGTTCAGGTATAATGTGGGGTGGATGAGATGCTCTGTTGACCTTGGGATTCAATAACCATTATCTGGTGTGGTTGTCTCAAAGACTTCCTTGGGCTTGTTTCAAGATCTACTCATTAAGAAAATGAAAAACATTACTGAAAAGACACTTCTGTTCCTCCTACTAAGAGACTTTAAAAACTTTGCTAAAGTACTGTGATTCTATTTTTTCTCAACAAAACATCATTTACTCACAGCTAAGATAAAGACAGTTTAGGAAAGAGAAACAGTGATCCAAACAAATTTTGAATGTGGCCATACAGATACAAGTATACCCAATGTAGCTTTTAAACTGACAAAGGGAAAACTAAAAGGAAATTCAGTTTTCAAATTCCAAGAAAAGTTACCTGATGTATGAACACAAGTATACAAATTTATTTTCAGATTGCAGTTGTGGATGCTGTTAAGGAAAATGAGTTTTTTTCTTCTACTAATTTTAGGAAGGAATTTCAAATTGGGGAAAAAAGCAAAAAAAGTACGATATGAAAGGACTCAAGGCACAGACGTTTCTGTTTTTCTTGGGTTTCCACCCCAAGGGCATTGGAGTGAGAGTTCTAGCAAAGCCTGGTCACCTCCTGCTTTGTCTTGCAGATATGTCAGCAGTCTGAGTTTGTGGCATCAGCCGGTTTCTGAAGGAATGATTATGGCAGCAAAAATCTCCCATTATGATTCTGCTGCAGAATCTGAGCAGTGTGAAAGATAATCAGGAAGGATAACCCAAATGTTTTAGAAATTAGCTCTAAAGAAGATGTTCTTTTAAAAAAGTGGCAAAGTTTAATGGCCCCAATAGAGTTTAAGTGAGGCCTGTGAACTGGCCTAAGGCTGTGCCAATTGTTCATAAAGCCAGAAAACCTAGAGTGCCACTTCCAGTAATGATGAAGACAAAGCATTTGACAGAAATGACAAGACTGGGTGTTTAGATAAGGTCAGAAGGTGATTGAATCTGGCTTCATTTAAAAATAATGACACTCAACTCCCAGAGCAGTTAGCTGGGTTGTCATAAGCTCTTCAACTTCATGCATGTATTGCAGGTTTAAGATATAAATGGCAAATCATAACTGGTAAATTGTGCTGGACAGTATCAGTGTTAAGTGTTATAAATAATTCTTCTATTTTACTTGAAGACCACTCCCACCTTCCCATTCAGTAATGTAACACAATGACTCCCATTGCCTTTTCCCTCTCTGATTCCCCAGGAATTGAGCAGCCACCCCTCTTCCCCTGCTGCAATGAACAGACAGAGCAGCCAAGCTAAAAAGGAAGCGGGCAGCAGATCTAAGCCAATACTTTGAGCACAGGCTAATTTCATGTACATAATTATTCTGTTTAGAATGAAATGACTGAATAACATTGGCTTTAAAACAAATTTTAAAATATAGTTAAAGAGATTCATATTTAAAAGAGGTATGAGAAAATATTTTAGGGTTTGGGATATACAGAAAAAACTAAGAAAGGAGCATCATGAGTATAAAATGTATATCTTTATGTTGAGTAACAGCTGTTATGACATGCTATGTTGACATGGTAGTCTGAAGAGGAACAGGGATTTAATGCAAATCAACAACAATAAGACAGTTACCTTCATTACTGGCTGGGCAAAATATCTGGCACTCCAGTCACAAAATCCTGTCTGCATCGTGGCTGAAATGAAACTTTTGTGTCCAACAGTGTCGTCTCCATCATCAGTGGTCTTCCGAGAGGAAAAAGAGAGAGACAGATACAGAGACAGACAGAGAGACGAGAGAGAGAGACAGAGAGACAAGAGAGAGACAGAGACAGAGAGAGAGAGAAGAGAGAGACAGACAGACAGAGAGAGAGACAAGAGAGAGAGAGAGACAGACAGAGAGAGAGAACAAAGAAATAATTAGCAATCTGGCATCTAAGAAAACCATTTCTGTCTGCTCCTTTCTATTTCGTGTTTCATTTCCCCAATTAAAAATTCTGATATTATTCTGATAAATTTCTGTATCTGACTCTAACCTCCCGTTATTCTACCTTTTCCTATGCCTTAACTCCCCTAACCCCTTCTTTGCCCTCATTAATGCCTCCCATCCATTCACTCCTTGGTAGGTTCAAAGGCCATTACCTCTCCTCTTGCTTCATCTTCCTCAATCTTGATTCCCTACCCCTTTGTCTTATTACCACACATCCCTTGTCAAACTTCAGTCAGGAATTATTCTCACCATCTAACTCCTAAACTTCTAATCACATGCTGCTGAATAGAGCTGGAGGAAGTCATACAACTTCTCCTGACAGGGTATATTATAAATTTATGTTCAACTTTGTCTGGGCCTTCACTACAGTAAGGAAATCCTCCAAATTTTCCCCAATTGCATCCAAATGTAATTTCCCACAAGGGCTTTTTCAAACCTGTTCTCTCCTCAAAACTCCTACACCTCTAATCTCGGTCCACTCCCCAGCTAAGGACCTGCCCTTTTATTTTGCCAAGAAAACTGAGGCCATCTGAGATAAGCTTCCTCTTCTTCCATTCTCTTTATCTCAAAATAGTTTGACATCATCCTTAATTCTCTTGTCAGGCTCAGACAAAGAAGTGGTCCCCTCTCCTTGTTTAGGCCAATCTTTCCATGTTCTCTTGATTATATACTCTTTCCTTTCTCTTGCAAACTGAAATCTTAATTATTGCTCCAACCCTAAATCTTCAGTATCTCCCTATATACTGGTTCCTTCTTGGCTGCCTTCACTCCATACTCAATTCTTTCCCCTTTCTCTTTTCTTTTTTTTTTGGGGGGGGGAGGGCAATTGGGGTTAAGTGACTTGCCCCTGACTCCAGGAGGGTGCTCTATTCACTGCACCACCTAGTCGCTCCCCCTCCTTTTCTTAAAAAACAAACTTTCATTAGACCCGAACTTCTCAAAGTGTCTCTTCTCTTTCTCAACCAAGTTCCTAAAAATTGTTTTATATACTATGCTTTTACTTTCCCTTTTTTCATTCCCCCATCCTTTGTAATATGGCACCTGAACTTATCACTTACCTAAAACTGATTTCCTCATGGTCCTCTACACTATCAAACCTGATGGCCTTTTCTCAGTCTTATTTGTTCTTGACCTACCTGGGGCATCTGACACTTCCCTCTCCTCCCGGACACGTTCTTGTGATTCTACTCTTTCCTAGTCCTCATTATGTTTGTAGGACTGCTCTTTCTCTGTCTCCATTACTAGCTCAATGAACATGAAACCCTGTGGGTTTTTTCCAAGATTTGTCCTAGGCCCTGTACTCTTCTTTTTCACAGAACTCATTGATTTTCACAACTTTAATTAGCAGCTCTATGCAGATGACTCAAAGGACTCTATATCCAGCCCCAGTCTCTTCTGTGAGCTTCAATTCCTCATCAACAACTACCTATCGTACATTTTGTACTATGTGTCAGAGAGGCATCTCAAGTACCACAAGCCCAAAAATGAACTCAATACTTGTCTTCCAAACTTTCCTATTTCTTCCAGTCTCCCAGGCTCACAACCTGGGTGCTACTCTTAATGATTCCTCACCTTCTTTTTTACACCCCCCCCCCACCCCATCTCATCTTCATACCTCCACACCATTTCTCACTTCTGACCCTTTCTCTAGTCACACAATTATGGCATTATTTCAGGTCCTCCTCATGCCTAGATGACTGGAACAGCTTCAAGCCTCTCTGCACATCAGGCCATCTTCCACACTGCTGTCAAGTGATTTTCCTTAGGTATGAGATGCTGACCACATGATGTTTCTATTCAATCAACTCCAGTGGCTTCCTACTGCTTCTTACCCAATCTTTCTAGTATCACTGAACATCACCCCCCTTCTCACCCTATGTGATCCTGCCAAACTAATTTTCCTCTCCATTCTTTCTTCATGACATTCCATCTCCCTGCCTTTGCACCAGCTGTCCCTGGTGTCTGGAATGCAGTCCTTTTTCATCTTCACCTCACAAAACCACTCTTTTTTTTTTTTTAATATGTAGCTCAAACACCACCTTGTACATGAAACCTTTTCTGATTCCTCCAACTTCTAGTGACATCCCTCTCTAAATAACTTGCATGAATACCTCTGGTTCTGCAGCTCCTCAATCTGACTGGAATGTTCCTCCCAGCCTCCTCTTAAGGAGGGTGCCTAGGTCAGCTATTCACTCTCACTGGGCCCCATTCTGGACTTCTCAATTCACAATCCCTGGTGCTGGGTACCTGTTCTCACCCCTACCCCTACTTTTTAGTATCCTTTTATGTGTTGTCTTCTCCCTTTAGAATGAAAGTTCCTTCAGGGCAGAGACTGTTTTGGATTTGCTTGAAGTTGTATCCCTAGCACTTAGCAGAGTAACAGACACATATAATAAAGGCTTAAAAAATTCTTGTTGACTGACTCAGCTAACTTTTACTTTGTATTTAATCTGTTTATACTTACATACATACATGCAGGTTGCTTCCCACATTAGAACATAAGATTTTTGCGAATACAGATTATTTCCTTTATTATATATATATCCTCAGTACCTAACACAGTGCCTGGAACATGGTATTGATTAATAAATAATTACTGATTGATTCCCTAATGATAAACAACTGGACTGGGAAAATCCAGAAGAGGGCATAAAATAAAAAAGAACAATTTTTTCAGGTAAGATTTGAAAACCTAATTATGGCAGCAATCTTAGTGATGTGTTTGTGTTGGGACAATCAAACAAAATGTCTGTTGTTAGTTATGCCAAAATTGGAGTCCAGAAATGTTAGCCAATGATAAACACAAAAACAAGCTTACATCTGGCCTGATTTCTTGATTAGATTGGCAGTTGAAGCAGCAGCTGCTATTATGTCAGGTTTCATCCACAGGAGAGCTAAGCTTCATACTTGGTACCATTTGGCAGTCTCTACTACTGAGCAGTCTAGGCATGGAGTAGCAGGTGGTATTCTTAGTTAGGAACAAGGTACAGTTGCTGAATGACATTTGTAAAACTTTGTCTACCACCTGCCAGAATTGTGCCTCGCCAGTATGACAGCTACTTTTTAATATACTGGGCAAAATGATTCTCTCCTCAGTTATTCCACTTCTTCCCTTTTCATCAGTCGACTCTGCTAACCCCTCCACTGTTGAGAGGTCTAGAATGCATCACACAAACATAAGCATACTACAGGCCCACTCATTTTACGTAGATGTATTTGGTATATCCTGAAATTTCTTTTTAGTCCCAGGAAGCCAGAAAAAGGCCACAAATATTTGTCAAGAATCATTTTATGATTATGTAGTAGATGTGGTCCTGACAAATAATGTCTTCATCATGCAAATTAAAACATGAAGTTGTCTCTTCAAAATGTCTTTCAAAATGTGTTGAGAAGGAAATAATATCAGTTTATGCAGAAGACTTGAATGCTTAAAAAAAATAACCTGATCAGATTAATTCTATTGAATAGCTGTGGTTAACATTGCCACACCAAGTGCTGCAAAATAATATTTTTCCAGGAAGAATGAAAATCAATTTTACTTTTTGGTTTTACTTTATGGAAGTTGCCAAGAATAGAAGAAATGAGACTAGTGGCGGCAGCAATAAGATAAATGCACATTGCAATATTCATAAGGGATATGATAGCTCAAACAATAGGGTAGATGGATACGCAAAAGACAAAGAAAGGAATAGGAAATCTGACTAAATGAACCAACTAAGAGAAAAGAGTTGGATGAACTGTAGGAAATAATCTTAGTTCTGGTTTGTTACAAACTGAGTGACATGAAGTTACTTAAATCCTGATGCCTTTCTTCTAACACATGAGAAATATGGGCACCAGCCCTTGATTATAAACTAATTAGAATGGCTGTAAAGGACTTACAGGAAAATAATGAACCACAAGAAGGTTCTGTCAAACAGTAAAGGTGGCTATTGGTGGTTGTTGTTTACCTGATCTGGACCCTTGTCAAACATCTTTCGTGTCCTGGGGAACTGGTGGGAGTGAGGTGTATACTGCACACCCATGGTACCCACATTAGCAGGTCTGCCTGATGGGATGTCCCGACTGCCTGGCTGTTTGGTCACATCATTGGTCAGGCTGGAACTGCTGGTACTGGATGTTGGAGGGGAGCCTCTGCCAGAGGGAGAATTGTAAGAGATGAATATGATGTTTTACAAAAAACTTCTTACTTAAAAATAAAAGTTTTCATTATTTTCCACCTAGATCTCATAGAGACTCTAAGAGGTCATTAGGTCTAGTCCCTTGTCTCTAAGCATATATCCTCTTATATTGTTGAACATTACTATATAGTGAGACGCTTTAATTCCTTTTCCAACTAAGTCTTTTTCACAGAAAATTAGTATAGCAGTATGTAGGGTAAGAACTAACTGATTTAACAGCCAAATGAATCATTTCTACTCTTATCAGTAAGGAATATAAAATAATTTACTATGTTTTATCTGTATTTGTCATGCAATTAAATTGCTCCCTGAGGTACAAAACTGTCACAGGGAAAAGTCTTCCCCTAAGGTTTTCTAATTGAGGTGTGCTGCTATTGACTTACAATTTTATAGGAATACTAAGGAGACCTTTAATTGTTATACTATGTGCAAACAATGGGCTGACCTCAACTTGGAGAAGACCTCTGGAAATGGAAGAAAATATATTTTCCTCCTGGTGGGAGGAAGAAGTGGGGGAAGAATATGGAAGTTGAGATGGAGAAGAAATAGACAAAATATAAAAAAGAGAGCATATTATCAGAAATAGAGAAAGTACTAAGGAAAAATAAACCAAGGGAGTGAAGGATTCTAAATCAGTAAGACAACTTACCCCACTTGGTGAATGTGCATCCCCTTGTTGGTAGGGCTAGCTGGGGCAGACTGAGTAAGAGAAGAAGTGTCAAGGATGCGCTGAGGACGGGCATTGACAGTGGCCTGTAGACAAAAGGGACAAACAGCATGAAAGATTAATTAATCAATCTGCAAGTTTAATAAGAGTCTCCTAAATGCCAGGCACAAATATAATGAATTCTTCCTCCCAAGGAGCTTACATTCTAATGGGGAAGATAACAAGGTCACAGGTAAGTAGAAGGACTGAGATAGGGACTAGAATTGTGATTCCACTTGTGGAGGAAACTTCCTACACCTACTAATGAAGGTTGGCACCTTCATGGTAGCTTTCAGACTTTCAGAGTTGCCTGGGGAACTGGGAGGGTAAGGGAATTGCCCAGAGTCACACTGCATATAAGGATATATCCAGAACAAATATGGGGAAAAATGCAAATTACTACATAGTCATTGAACACCATGTAGTTTCAGGGGGAGGGCACTAGCAGTTTAGGGAAGACTTCATACAGGAGGTAGTACATAAGCTAAGGTTTGAAATAAGAGAGGGATTCTCTGAGGTAAAGGTGAGGAGGGAGTACCCTGGTCAAGTGTAATAATCCCTTCTCAGTTTACAAAAGTACAAGGTTACTGGTTCCATCATATGACTCTACAACTACATACTAATAAGCATTTAAAAAAAAGAATTTTTCTTGTAAAAACACACACGAGCTATTCACAAAATGCAATTTTTGATATTTACTTGCTTTATCATTTTAAAATTCTAAATCAATTCAATCTAACAAGTATTTATTAAGTGCACACTCTGTGCAAGGCTAAGTGCTAAGTTCTCTGTAGTAAGTGCTGGAGATGCCAAAGATAAAATGAAAAGCAGCGCCTGTTCTTACAGTCTACTGATGGATTACCTGGGATCCAATTATTAAAAAGCTAGTTGTGTAGTACCTTAGTTTAGGCTTTTCATCACCTCTTGTTTGAACTACTGCAATGGCCTCCTGAGGAACCTCTCTGCTTCCACTGTTCTCCTCTCTGATTTCTAGCTTCGAAAATAATCTTCCCAGGGCAAAGGTTTGAACATGCCACTACCCTGCACAAAAACATCTGGTGGCTCTCTATTGCCTCTAGAATACAATTCAAACACCTTGCCCTGGCATTTAATGCCCTCCCCCATATGGCGCCTACCTGCCTTTTTCAGCTTTAACTCATGACACACTTCATGGGTTACTAGATATTTCCTGGACTTGGTTTTACACCCAGTTGTAAATGTTCTTTTCTGTCTGAAACTACTCTGCATTTACTTATCTGGGCATATAGAAGCTGCAAGAGATTGTTTTCTTCCCGACTTGGTATCCCCTATACTAAACATAGTGCCTTAGGTATTAGAGAAATATGCTGAATTGAAAAAAAAAAGTTACAAAGTGGTTGAAAATGAAACAAAGCCAAAATTACAAGGGTGGAGGGAAGGCCTCTAACTTCTTGGTCAACAGTGAGCTGTTCCTCCTCAAATGCTGTGAGAGTACTTTGTTTGAAACTTTCCTTTACCCCATCACATACAAGCATGTCTTATAATTATGTATATGACATATCCCTGTCCATCCTCTTCCCTCCCTCTACCAGCATGGGGGATGGATTAGAGGTTGGAAGAGACACTAATTATAAGACTATCATAATGATCTAGTTAAGAGGCCATTAAGGTGCTAGCCTTGGAGGATATTGTGGAGACAGAATTGACAAGAGTTGGCATGTAATTGGATATAGCAATATAAGGTAAAGGCAAAGTTGAGGATATTTTTGAGACTGAAGAACTGGGTGAATAGAAGGATGTTGGTGCTCACAAAAGAAATATAGAAACACCTAGATGTGGGATAAGTATAAGAGAATATAAAGGAAAGTCACGTGAAGTCTGAGGACAAAGATCTGCTTATGTATCCACAATCCACTGGAACACACTATAAGTAGAATTTAAAGCTACTTCCTATCCTTATCTTTCCCAGGGCTATACTCCCTTGAAGGAGACTGGTTTGTCTGGAGAAAATTCTCAACTTTCATTTCTCCTCTTTTCGCCTCCCTCAGATGTCCGAGCTCTCACATCTCTTTAGCTTTCAGCCAAATCCTCCTGAACACTGTGGTTCTCATTTTGAGGAGGTATGAGTAGTGGCAGACTCATCATAACACTGTACGTCATGTATTCTTCAAAAAGAAAAAAAACAGACTCTGTATGCTCTGAAGAATAAAGCTGAGTACCTGAGCTGGCCTTCGAATGTATTATCTGCTTCTGTTCTTGTTCAAAGACATATGAATACTATACCTCTTGCTCCTTCCTGAAAACATAGATCTTTTTTTTAAGCAATTGGGGTTAAGTAACTTGCCCAAGGTTGCATGGCCAGTTTTTCTGTGTGTGTGTGTGTGTGTGTGTGTGTGTGTGTGTGTGTGTGTGTGTGTGTATGTTAAGTATCTGAGGCCGGAACCGATCCTGGATCCTCCCGACTCCAGGGCTGGCACTCTTATTCACTGTGCCACCTAGCCGCCCCAAAACATAGATCTTTTAAGAATTAAGTTGACTACAGCAGGGAAATAATTACTTGGGAATAGAAAGAGAAGATATACATTAAAAGAGCACCTGAGTAAGACTGTAATTATGCCAGAAATTCAATGCATGTGACCTATGCCCCAAGTTAGACCTCTGTCATTAAATTTGGTTTGTATTCATTTAGCTCCCTAAAGAGATTTATAAAATCCTTGGAGAATTTGGGCTGAGGGGATCAACTAGAATAAAGGGTTCTCTACTAGTTTTTTTTTCTTGAAGAGAAAAAGAATTCATCTTGAACTGCAAAACAAGCTCTCGTGTCTCAGTTCCGTGACTTAGTGATGTGAGAAAACACTTGTTCATCTTAAAATAATTTATTTCATGTCACAGAATTTTTTTTTCCTTTCTGTATTCCTTTAAAAATACTTACCAGAGATTTTTACTTATAATGCCTGAAATGTTTTTTTAATCCATGTACAGTAGGAACAGTAACTTTGAATACATGCCCCTTGTTGAAATAGTATAGACCAGGAATTGCTTCTGAATGTTCTGATCTGAATATGTGCGATGTGTAACTAGGGAAGTAAGTGGAAGGGTAATTAAGCCTCAGGCCTTCTGAGGGAGCAGCTTGATGCAGCCATCCTGGGAAGTTGCTTCATTAATGAGTCATACCCATGAAGCTCTACTTAAAGAATATAAGGCTTTCTATGATTGTATCCAACTGTGTTGCCATTAGCATTTGGAGAAACCAGAGAAGTCAATCATTTTCATTTATATTTTCTCTATTTTATGAGTTCAAAACATTTTCATCAAATTTACTTTGATGCTAAACCCTGTGGATGATGGGAAAACAGTTGATGTTTGTAAAGCTTCCTTCCTCTGGGGCTTATATGGCTTGAAATTCCAACACAGGAAAAAAAAAATCTGTGCCAGCTTAATACTTGGCACCCAGGAGGGCAGGGTTTCTTTGTTTTAGGATTTAATGCAGATTTGGAAACCTGAAGTCTGCTTTAGGGTTATAAATGGTAGGGAAATGATAAACAAACAAGACTGTTTATTGGCAAGTGGGCTGCCTTTTTTAAAAAACCCAAATTTTGCAAAGATTTTTCTTTTTTAATAATCACCCAACACAGTTTTAGGGGAGGAGTTCAGTTCCACTCTGGACACCCAAAGTCATTAGATTTCAAATAACCCTATGACACCCATACAGAATGATGACCTAGTTTTAAGGGACACAGCTGAAGAAACAGACAATATCAGATTAAAAAAAAAACCAAACCTATTTAACAAGACCTTGAATTGGCAACTTCCTGCACATCTCTATTTCTTCCTGAAAACATAACTCAACTTCCAAGAAATCTAATTTTTCATTCATAAATGTCAATTAGTAGTTAGGAACTTTGGAAAGGCAACCAGGTCCATAGATTTAAAATGCAAGACAAATTAATTACACAATTCTTCATTTAAATAGCATCAGAGCATCCAGGATTCAGTTTAACAAACATTTATTTAGTCTACTTACTGGGTACATAGCAATGAATTAGTCAGAATTGGGGAGAAAACAAAGTTAAGGTAAGACAATGTCCCTGGCTCACAGGATATGGCATATATACAAAATATTACAATAGAAAAACAATATATCAAGGAAGTACAAAATGCTATTTGGGCAGTAAAAGAAGGTTGTTAACATCACAAATAAAATAAGGTTCCTTAATATCATAAATAAAGTTTTTTTCCCCTGTAAATGTAAACTCCTTGAAGGTACAGACTTTTAATTTTGTCTTTGTATCCTGGGTCGCTAATACAGTAAGAGACACAAAGACACTAAATACATGTGTATAGAATTGAATTCTTGCCATAAGCCTGGAAACTGAAATTTTAACCCCCCCCCCCATGAATTATAGTCATAGTGAAACCTATCCAATATAAATACTTTTGAGTCAAATTCTTCAGTTTGTTTTCTCTTAAGTATGCAAATTGCTCGGCCACCTCACATCCCTCTTTCCCACTTCCAAAGTCTGAAAAGAATCATATGTCAGATAAATTAAGGAGTGAAACTTAAACTAAGAAACTGTCATTTCATTTCATATTGCTCATTTGGGAGTAATTTTTGACTGCTCTTCTCCACACATTCAGAAAAATGGTTGAAGGCGGAGGAGGAATACTTTGTTGTTGAACAGGAAAACTTCACCAAAATTCAGCAACCTTTCAATTACTTAAGGAATATAAAAGCTCCAACAACCACTGCCTTAGACAGTGACTCATTATCCAAACTTCTCAGACACTCAAGAGATGATCCCACTCTGAATGTGCCATTCCATTCTACTTTGTGGATTGATCAGTCCCCACAATATCTGCAATGAAATCCCAACAAGAAAAATGAGTAGGAGTCACTGGGTTCTTAACTCATTTTTCTACTTTGGGTCTTCCCAAAATCAATAAGGAGTAGGATTTCAGTCTTGGATGAATGGATTTTTGGTGTTTCCTGGCTTCTCTTATAGCAGTGCCCCTTCTGGATCATTACTATTCTTTTAGAAAGTAAATTAAAGTAATTTTACTCTAAGTTATCTGAAAGGACAAGTTGTACCTTACTGGTTCAGTTAATATCTATTACTTTTTTTTACTTAGAGTAGTAGCATCAACCTCAAGTAGAAACAGGGCAACTGAATTATACTTAAGGATTCCTGCAGGCTGCATATACTGATTCAGAAAATCACATGTTAACATTATCCATGTTTCATTGTATTTGTATTTAATTTGTTAAATATTTCTCAATTACATTTTAATCTGGTTCCATGAAGGCAGTGTCAAGCTGGGCGTATGACACTTCTGACTTACAGGCAACTTGGCATAGTGGATAGAGAGTAGGTCTCAGGGCCATAAAAACCTAGGTTTTATGCCTCTCACATATACTGCCTGTGTGATCCCACACGAGTCTCCCACACAACCTCTCAGTGCTCTAGGTAATTCTCTAATAATTTGAGTTTCAGAGAAGTGGTAACCTGCATGGTGGAAGGAGTTTCCTCATCTGGAAGTCTCATATAGCTATGAAATCACGGGTCCAATTTCTAGCCCTATTCTTGTTTCTTATTTTATCAGTTTTTTGGAACAAAAATACTTAACTAACTACTATATTTATTTTAGGGAGGATCTAAGGTGAAATATCTATTTCAAGAAAGAAGTATGAATAAGGAAGAGCTACCCAGGAGATATATTCAGATTCCAGATCTCAGTGGGGTAAGTGCTCTCTGAATCTGAACAGAAGAGAACCTATCCATAATTCTTCCTCCTTTTCAATTCTTACTTTTGCTTTTCTATGTATACTTTATCCTGGGTTAATAATAAAATTATTAATAAAAGCCCTTAATAAAAGCACCATCAAGTTCTTTTATTATCTTGTGGCTATCAGTGAAGCTCTCAGACTGTTACCCATCCTTTTTCCTGTGTGATAGGCTCACTTCCCTTTCTGATCACATATAACCCTTGTGGATGTCTTCTATTCCTTATCTCCCAACAAATCTTTGCAGTTGTACCCTACTTATACCAACACTGAATCTTTCCATTTTATTTTGGGTCACCAGCAATTTTTTTTTTTTCTAAGACTTTGAAGTTCCCTGGAGAATATGATAGTTAAACAGATTACTGAACATACTTATTGTTATGGGTAGATGGCCCATTACATTTTTAAATTTTTATTTATTTATTTTTTATATTTTTAACTTCTGATTTACATCATTCGTTTCCGCCAGATTTTGAGTTACAAATTTTCTCCCCATTTTTCCCCCACCCATTCCCCCCAAAACAGCAGTCCCACAGGATATCCCCACCTCCAATCTGCTCTCTCCCATACCATTTCAACTTTTCCAGTGGATCTCTATGCCTCAGTGCCTGTACATCCCATTTCTTAATTACATGTAAGATGGTATTAATAATAGTGTATATATATGTATATATACACACACACACACACATATATATATTTAAATATTTGATTTTAAAACTTTCAATCCCAGATTCATTCCCATCCCCCCCCTGCCACCCACTCCCACTGGGGAGACAAGCAGTTCAGTATAGGTTGTACATGTGCGGCTAATGCAAAACAATAACATAGTAGATATATTGTAAAAGACTGACTACATTTCCCTCCCACCTGTTCTATTCTCTACTTTGATCCTGTCCCTTTTCAAAAGTGGGTGCTTCCAACTTCCCTCCCCCCCAGCCTGCTCTCCCTTCCATCATCCCCCCTCTCATCCCCTTCCCCCCCATTCTCCTGGAGGGTTAGATCCCCTATTTAGTGTGTATTTCCCTTCCTCCTCAAGCCAGATTCAATAGGAATAAGGTTGACCCATTCCCTTCTGCCCTCCTATTCTTCCCCTCCATTGCAACCATTTTCCTCTGCCTCTTCTGTATGAGATAGTTTGCCCCAATCTGTCTCTCCCCATCTCTTCTCATTATACTCCTCTCACCTCTCAATTTCACCTTTTAAGTATCATCCCTTCCTGTTAAATTGGTCCCATGCCCTCTATCTATGTATACCTGCAAACGTATATACACACATTCACATATGTATTCATATGCCCGCATACCCTCATATAAAGACATATATATATATTTCTAATCCCTTCAACTACTGAGAAAATTTTCGTAAGTTACTATTGTTTTTCCATGTAGGAATGTTAATAGTTCAACTTTGATAAATTCCTTATGATTTCTTTTCCCTGTTTACCTTCTCATGCTTCTCTTGCTTCTTGTATCTGAATGTCAAATTTTCTATTCAACTCTGGTTTTTTCAGCAAAAATGCCTGAAAGTCCTGTATTCCACTGAATGACCATATTTTCCCCTGAAACATGATACTCAGTTTTGCTGGGTAGGTGACTCTTGGTCTTAATCCCAGCTCCCTTGACCTCCGGAATATCACATTCCAAACCCTTCGATCCCTCAGTGTAGAAGCTGCCAGATCCTGGCTTATCCTGATTGTGTTTCCACAATATTCAAATTGTTTCTTCCTGGCTGTTTGTAATCTGGGAATTCTGGAACCTGGCTATAATATTCTTAGGACTTTTCTTTTTGAGATCTTTTTCAGGAGGTGATGGGTGGATTCTTTCAACCTCTATTTTGCCCTCTCGTTCTAAAACATCAGGGCAGTTTTCTTTGAGAACTTCCTGGAGGATGCTTTCTAGGTTCTTACTTTGGTCATGGCTTTCAGGTAGTCCAATAATTTTTAAATTATCTCTCCTGGATCTATTTTCCAGGTCAGTGGTTTTTCCCATGAGATATTTCACATTGCCTTCTATTCTTTCATTTGTTTGGATCTGTTTGACAGCATCTTGATTTCTCATAAAGTCATTAGCTTCCATTTGCTCCAATCTAATTCTGAAGCAATGATTCTCCTCAGTGAGCTTTTGAGATTCTTTTTCCATCTGGCAAATTCGAATTTTTAAGGCATTCTTCTCCTCATTGCCTTTTTGAGCCTCCTTTGCCATTTGAGTCAGTCTGTTTTTTAAGGCATTATTTTCTTCAGTCAGGCTGTTGACTCTCAGTTCATAATTTTCTTGCATTGTTCTCATTTCTCTTCCCAATTTTTCCTCCACTTCTCTTATCTGCTTCTTAAGGTCCTCTATGGCCTGTAACCAGCTTGTATTTTCCTTTGAAGCTTTTGGTGCAGGAGTACTGACTTCACTGTTTTCCTCCTGTTCCATGCCTTGCTCCTTCTTATCCCCAAAATGGGAGTGTAATGTTGGAATCTTCTGTCTGCTTTGTTTCCTCTGCCTGCTCATTTTGCCACTCAATGATTTGACTTTTGGGCTTTTTGCCACAGTAGGACTCTGCTACCAGACAGGGGAGTTTTCTTCCCTGGGTTGCTGGGGTTTTCTCAGCTGCCGGAGGTATCTCCACAAGCTCTGGCAAGCTGGACACACACCCCAGGACCTCCACCCTAGACTGCAATCCAGATCCAAGCAGGTTAAAGCAAGAGCAATTACCCCTCAGACTGGTGCTTGGTCCCCCTACATTCTGTACGCCAGGAGCTGAAGCGGCCACGTGGTGCTGGCAGGCTGTGCTGGCGTCTCAGCGGTTTCTTGCCCCAGGGGTAAAAGCCACGCACTCCCACTTACTGGTCCCAAAGTTCAGACTGCACTGGCCTCTCACCTTGTCCTTCGCATCTATGTATTGATAAATCTGGAAACGGCCACAGCTGCTGCTGATCTGGAGTCCCTCTGGCTGGCGCTGATCAGGCCCGCCCTGGGGCTAAAGCCTCAGTGTGGTGCTGGGCTAGGCTCCCAGAGCGCTGCACTGGCCGATTCCTGCCAGCCTGCGGGAGGTTAGCTTCTCTGTGTCATTTTGTGGGTTCTGCAGCTCCAAAGTTTGTTTAGAGTCCCCTTTTTACATGGACTGGGGAGGGTGGAAGCCGGACCGCTTCTACTCCCCTCATTACATTTTTGTGTTTGAAAAACTTCTAAAGACACACACAATTTTAAGATGGCATTTTGTTTGAGTCTAAAGCTTTTTCGACATGGTAGAATCTTATGTTTTATGAAAATGGTCATAAAGATAAGAAAATGTTATCTGGATTAGTAATTGCTTATGCATTCCTGGTTTCCATTTTAATGTGTTCATATGCAAATTATTTCATTCTTTTGAAATCTTTTCCCTTTAGAGACATCTTGAAAAATGAAACCGAGTCCCTTTAAAATTATGTCCCCTTCAGCACAGCTTTCCTTCTGTATGTATTTGGTGAGGGTCAGCAGCATTTCCTGACTTCATTTTCTCATGTACTGTCACCATTTATTTAAATAATACATTGTAAATTTAAGTGTCAGACTCCAATATCATTGCTGATGAAAACACTAAAGATACACCTGAAGATTTTTTCCACTTAACATTCATCTGCTATCCTCTTGTTAGTTTACTACTAATTATTATTACTGATGTTCTTTCGATTGTCTGGATCAGCTGTGTGTCTTGTCAAACTCTGTTTGGTACTTTACCCTCAATTAAAAAAAAAATCATGAGGCACAGAAGAAAAGGTGTCAGATACAGACTCAGGACCTTGGTATGAATCTCAGCTTAGATATTTATTGGTTACTGACCACTGGCGAGTCACTTACCTTCTTTCAATCCCCATTCTCATCTGTGAAATGGAGAGAATAATATATATGGTACCTCACTGAGTTGTAAGATTTGTGAACCCTGAAGAAAGTAATCACTCAATTAATATTTATTAAGTGGTACTGTGTGCCAGGCACACAATACAAAGTATAAAACTGTTCCTGCTCACAAGGAGTTTACATTCTTATGGGAGATAGAACAAGTACCTATATAAATACGTGCAGTGTCAGTATGAAATAAATAAATACAAAATTTATAGAGTTAAATATACTAGAAAAGCTTCATGGAGAATACAGTGCTTGAGCTGCATCTTAAAAGTCTAAGAGGGATTCCAAGAGATTGTGGGAAGGAGAGCATGCCAGGCACATGGGACAGACAATGGGAAGGTAGATGGAGTACTGGGTATGAAGATAAGTGCTTCTCACTTTCATCTTCATAAGTCAGTTTGGCTGGACCTCAGAACAATAGAGGAAGAATACAATGAAACAAGAAAGATGCTGGGATCAGGCAGTTAAGGGCTTTAACAGCCAAACTTAGGAGTTTATATTTTATCCTAGAGGCAACAGGAAGCCACTTGAATTGATTGAATGAGGGAGTCAAATAGAAAGATCTGTACTTAAAGAAAATCACTCTGGTAGTTGTGTGTAGGACAAGACTACAGCGGAGAGAGATTTGAGGTAGGGAGACCAATCAGGAGGCTAGTGTAAAAAATCTAGGTGAGAGGTAATAAAGGCCCGAACTAAGGTGGTAGATGAGAGGAGTCAGATGAGAGATACGTTGATGGTGTTCATATGCAAATTTTCTTTGGCAGAAATAGGGAAGAGGGATAGATGTGGTGGGTGGGGGTGTGGGAGAAAGAATCAGGTCAGTTTTACAGTTTAAAATAGTCAATAGGTAATTGGTATTATAGAACTGAAGCACAAAGGAGAGTCTGGGATTGGAAATGTATATGTGTGCATGTGTATAATATATTATATACACGTCTGTATATGTATTTATGTATATTTGTCAGTCATCTGCAAAGAGATAATAATTAAACCCATGAAAGCTGTGAATCCTTGTTACTGAGACAGTATAGAGGGAGGTGGAAAGAGGAATTAGGACATAACCATGGAGGCCATCCACAGTTATAGGGTATGATATGGATGATGAAAAGCAAAGGAGACCAAGAAGAAACAGTCAGACAGGTAGGAGGAGAATAAGGAGAGGAGTATCAAAGTATCTAGCAGGAGAGTGTGGTGTGATGTCAAATGTGGCAGCTGGATGCAGGGGAATTAGGACTGAGAAAAGACCATCAGATTTGGAAATTCAGAAATTGTTGATAACTTTGAAGAAATTAATTTCAGTTGAGTGATAAGATCAGATGCTAGACTGTAAAGGGTTGAGGAGCAAATGAGAGGAGAGGAAACCAAGGAAGCAAGTATAAAAAGCTTTTTTAGAGTTTGGGTGAAAAAAGGAAGAAAGCTATAGGATGATAGCTTGAGGGAATGGTGGGGTCTAGTGAAAGTTTTTTCCAGGGAGTTATGTAGAGCTGGAAATGTTTGAAGGCAGTAGGGAAGGAACTGGTACATAGGGATGGTTTGAAGATTTGATAGGTTATTGAGTATGCAATCTCCTAGAGAAAATGAGAGGGGATGGGATTACTGCACATGTAGAGGGATTGGTTTTAGCAAGGAGAAGGGGCACCTCTTTGTCAGAGACTGGGAATAACGAGGAGAGAGGGGATGATGGAAGGAGGGTTTGAAATGAAGAAGGGGAAAAGAAGGAGCTCACCTCAAATGGCCTCAATTTTCTCAGTAAAGTAAAAGGCAAGGTCCAAGAGGAGGTTTGGAATAGCTTCTGTGGGAGGTGAGACAGGGACTCAATTAAGGAGGAATATACAAACGTGAAGCACTAGACAAATGTGAGTAATAATTCTTGTGTTGTAATAAATGAGCCTGTTCTCTAAACTGGTGTTGTCCTTTGCCATGTCTTTTTACTTGGCAAAAAGAACAAGATTTTGGTGGACACCATAGTTTCTAGAATCTTTTTATCCACCTAATTTTATTGACTTTTGTATCAATGAAAAGTTTCTAAGAAATGGTGATGGGGTCATTATCTTTACTTTTGTCTATTTCTGATGCTGAAGAGTCAATCAATCACTTGTCGTTTAAACATGTGTTGGAGCTTCTGTGGTGTAAATAATGTCATCTTTTACCTTCTACCTTGACACTGATTTTGACCTTTTCTATAACTAGGACTCCACAAATAGCTGACTGGAAAAAGGCTCTCACATTGCTACTCAGTCATCTTCATTCTGGTGAGATACACTCAATTTCACTTGTTGTAAAGTTGTTCAGCTCATACCTTAGAAAATAAGCTATCAAAGAATACTAACAGGCAGATTTCGAATAAAGGAATAAAAGCTATCAACAAACATAAAAAAAGTTCCAAATTGCTAATAAGAGAAATGCAAATTAAAATGTCTTTGAGGTTCCACCCACACCCATCAAATTGGCAATGATGACAAAAACAGAAAAATGACAATTGTTGGAAGAGCTCTGGAAGGATAAGAATATTAATGATCTGTTAGTGCATATAAATGCTCTGGAAAGCACTTTGGAACTACTTTAAAAAGGCAATAAACTGCATTTGTTAATCACAGTAGGGATATCACTACTGTGCATAAACCCCAAAGAGGTCAAAGTCTGAAGGGCAGAACTTATATGTCAAAAATATTTAGAGCAGCATTTTTTTGTTAAAGCAAAAAAAAGTGGAAACAACGGGGATGCCCATAATTGGGGAAAGATTGAACAAATTATGCTGTGTGAATGTGGAAGTTATTCTACCATAATAAACAGCAACGTAATAAATTTAGACAAATCTCAAAGACTTGAACTCATGCAGTATTAAATGGTTTGAATCAGAAGAATAATTTATACATAACATAAGAGAAAACGATGATGGGTTAGAAGTACAGAATGAAAGATTTTCAGATATGGCTACTGTATTGAATTATATTGCTTGAATATATTTATGTGTTGCAAGAGAAATTTGCTATTTGGGAGTAGGGGTTGTGACAGCAATGCAAAAAAAATGAAGAAATATTGGTAAAATAAGCACATAGAAAAAAACTAGATTTTAAAAAAATGCTAAACTTAAAGCAATAATAAAAAACAAACTAACAAGTTTATTGCTTGCTGTACGATCTTTTTTGTTCTTATACGCTGGAATGTTCATGTCTGTTGATGATTTAAAATTCATAACAAAAAAAGAAAGTTTAAATTTAAAAGGATTTTATATAGGTACAAGACTTTTCAGAAGTGATTAAGAAATCATTGGCCTTTCTCATTCCTGGATATTGAAGCATATATTTCAAGGTTTTTGTTTGTTTATTTGTTTTTGTTATATTCCTTTGGTTCTACCTTCTTATTGAAATCACAGAGTAGCAAAGTATATGCTGACTTAATTTGATGAACTATGTCAAAGTGATCATGTAACTTCCCCACTCCTTTATTATCTGCAATAGACGTTCGTACATAAGCAGCAATTATCTTCACAGAATGTTGATGATAGCTAGCCTTTATATAGCACTTTAAGGTTTGTAAGGCATGTTATGTATCTCATTTGGTTCTCATGGGAACCCTGATAGGTTAAGTGCTTATTGTTAACCCCATTTTTATAGATGGGGAGAATGAAACAGTGAGAGAGGGTAATGGATTTGCCCAGGGTCACACAGCTAATAAGTGTCATGTTGAAATTTAAGTTTTCTGGACTCCAAGTCCATAGTACCTAGATGCTTACAGTCATTATGAGCAATATAAGATGGGAAGAAAAAGTGTCTCAAGAAATAATGTTTATCAGGAAAATGATAAATGCTGCAGAATATGTGGGAAAGTTGGAACATTAATGCATTGTTGGTGGAGTTGTGAACTGATCCAACCATTTTGGAGAACAATTTGGAACTATGCCCAAAGGGCTATAAAAATGTGCATACCCTTTGACCAAGCAATACCACTTCTAGGGCTGTATCCCAAAGAGATTATACAAGTGGAAGGAGGACCTGTATGTACAAAAATATTTATAGCAGCTCTTTTTGTGGTGGGAAAGAATTGGAAATCAAGAGGATGCCCATCAATTGGGGAATGACTAAACAAGTGTGGCATATGAATATAATGGAATACTATTGTGCTGTAAGAAATGAGGAGTCTGTGGACTTCATAATAACCTGGAGAGACTTATATAAAGTGATGCTGAGTGAGGAGAGCAGAACCAGGAGAACTTTGTACACAATTACAGACACATCATATCTATGATGACTAATGATAGACTGGGCTCCTCTCATCAATGCAAGGTTTTAACACAACTCCAAAAGACTCATGATGGGGAGTGCTATCCATATCCAGAGAAAGAACTCAAAGTCTGAATGCAGATTGAAGCAAACTCTTTGCTCTCTCTAATTTTTTTTGTTTTGTTCTATTCCTTCTTTCTCATTGTTCATTCCACCGGTTATAATTCTTTACAACTTGACTAATGTATAGTGTGAAAATATTTGTAGAACCCATATCAGATTGCATGCCACCATGGAGGGGGAGGGGAAGAAAATTTGGAACTCAAGGGATTGTGGAACTGAATGTTGTAAACTAAAAGTAAATAAATAAATTTAATGTGAAAACAATAATATTTATTTGGGTACAAAAATGAAACCAGCTTCACTAACTCTATTATCTGTTCTCTGTCCACTTAATTGTAACTTTTTTGTAATATCTGGTTTCATTTATAGTAAGAATGTCAGTAAGTGATGTGTTTCAGTTCTTCCAGAAACTGGACAGTTTCTCCTACAACTGACTGTAGGACAATTATACACCAAGAATATCAGTGGTTAAATGAACCTTTTCTAAGATTTCTGTCATTCTTAACATCTTCTGTCAATTTTCTATTACTCCACTATCAATAAAGTAAATGTGAAGAGGATGCTCAGGCCAGCGGCTGATCTGTAGTTTTATCAACTTCAACAGCTACCTTGACCAAAAAATCCATCACTTAGTGATGATGAGATGCTGCATATTAGCTAGGCTGGCCTTAGGGCAGCAGATATAACCTAATGTATACTTGAAGGCTTTCCAAGTAGTATAGTTTGTGCTCTCCTGGTAAAATGTTCAAGAACTCAGGGTCACTTCCACACCATTATGAAGAACTTGGGATTTTGACCAATTATAGTAATTAGGTATAAGGAATAATGCATATAGTATGAAGTGAGTTTTTGGATCAAATCTGCTCATATTCAAATGTAAATACAAAAATGCTTTCTGAAGCCAAATAAATTTTATTGTTTATTATTGACTAACTGGAAATACACCACACCTCAGCTCTCTTCCATTACTGTGGACAATTATAAGGGAAATCCTGGTTCTATTCTTTTCCTATGCCTCCCAATTCTGTATAATGGTCATTTCAATGACTGGAATTACTATAAAAAAGCAACTTTATTGAGTAGGACTGGGTGGGCATTAGATTTCCCAATTGGAGAAATGGATATACTCCATGTTTAAGCTACTAATAGAAACTTTTAGGTATGCTGCCTTAGAGATAGCAGGTGTTCTAGCATAGAGCTATCAAACATGGAACCCATAATGCTCATGAGTACAGCCTGAAATAAACAAATGAAATACAACATAAATAATAATTGAGGGGTGGCTAGGTGGTACAGTGAATAGTGCACTGGCCTCGGAGTCAGGAGGACCTGAGTTCAAATGGGGCCTCAGACACATAACACTTACTAGCTGTGTGGCCTTGGGCAAGTCATGTAACCCCAATTGCCCAGCTTTCCCTCCTCCAAAAAGCAAAAAAAAAAAAAAAAAAAAAAAAAAAAAAAAAAAAAAAAAAAAAAAAGATTGGTTTTCTAAATGAATATAAAACTTGTGGGGATCCTTATGTACAGTTTAGTGGCTGCCATTTCTATCTGAGTTTGACACCATTGTTCTAGAAGGTTTTCTAGTTAGTTTTTTTTGTTTAGGAAATGACTTCACTATATTGATGCCTGAAGGGAAAGCACAGGATTTATCCTGACCTGAGAGTACTAATAAGAATAAGTGTAATGCCTCAGACAGGCAGGACTGCACAGTGGAGAGAAAGGTGCCCTCAAAGCCAGAAAACCTAGGTTCAAGTTCCATTTCTGACACAGACCAGCAAAATCACTAACATCTTAGTGCTCATAAGTTGCAAAGGTGGTGCTGACTCACATTGGTAAAGGGAGTTTTCTCAACCAGAAGTTCCTAATATTAATGAATCAATGTAATAGCTAAGATTTACATAATGATATAAGGATTATGATTTCCTTTGAATTACAACAAGAAAACAGAAACTAAGGAAAGTGTTTAAGTATAAAAAATGATGGAGATAGAGAGGCATGGATGTAGGGATGCCTCTAATGCCAGGTTAAAGGACACACATTTTCTTTGAACTAATAGACAGCTGTGAGAGGGTTTTGAGCAGGGGAATAATAGGGTCACATGTGTTAGAAACATTACTTTGGAGCAAGTGTGAGAAGCAGATTGGTAAAGAAAGACTATGCCCAGAGAAATTCACTGGGAGGTTAGTATGAGACCAGTTGAAAGGTGATTAAGTGAAATGGAGTGGTAGAGAGAATGAAAAGAACAGGGGGGGGGTAATTTGGAGAGCTATTTGAGAGAGATTCTATAGACCTTAGCAGGACATGGGGTTGAAAGAGGGAAAAATCAAAGTTGATTCTGAAGTTTAGACTCATAGTGAGTATAAGAATGGTGGTACCATCAAAAGATAATTTTATTTACAGATAATGTTATGCTGTCTACATCCAGCCCTTTGCCTACTGCAGCACTTCAGTAAGATCCAAGGCCACTCAAAAAAATGAGCTGAGCAATTCACACAGGGTAAAATGAGCTGATGAAGGACACATATTAGCCAGATTATGACACCATGGACAGGTATTACAGATGAACAGTGAGGTAAACCCAGAATTGAAAAGGAGGGTGGGTTGGATTATATCTGGGAAACTATACAGCATTTTCAATCATCCCAGTCTGCTGTTTGCCATCAAAGCACATCTTTCTAAAATTATTCTCTTGGTGATGCTAGTAGCTCTGTTGTTGCCAAACATGGCAGGAAGCTTCACAAATTGCAGAAGGATCAAAATTTCAGGTGACACAAAGGTTAACCAAAGGATGCATAAATATAAGTGGGATTTTGCAAAAAGTAGCGCTTTCAGGATAAGTGGTATAAAACATCATTGCAGACGTGGCTTGCTGGCCTGGAAAAGATAGAGGAAGAGAGGAAAAGAACAGATGGACAGCGGAAGTGTTGCACTGGCATCCATGCAATACAAGAAGACTTAAAAGAAGGTCTTTGGAGTGTCAAGTTGATCCTGCATGGGAGAAGTTCTGAAGGATATGGACAACAAACATATGGGTTGAAAAGGTATGGATTTGTAAAAATTGGCCCCAGTGGAGGGCATTTCTACATCCATGAGCTCATAGAACCCTCTATGCTTAAGGATTAAAATGTATTTATTTCACAATCTCATTATGTATGTGAACTTCAAAGATGACAAGGTTGTTGAGTGGTAAAATGGTGCAATAAGGACTGAAAATAGCAAAGAAAAGGAATATAACAAAGTAGGTAAGGCAAGGACACAAGAGATGGAACTACCAATTCTTGTTTTGGATTCCTATGGCCACTCTTTTAAATATTGTAATCACCTTCTGGCTGTTTTCCCTTTACTTCACCCCATTGCTAAATAAGTCCTTTAAAAAAGTTTTATTAAGATATTTTGTTTTGGTATCACTTTCACCTTCAAATGTATCCCCCACCTTTCCCGTTCCCAGAGGACCACTGCTTGTAACAAAGAAGGAAAAACAGGGAAAAAAGTGATTTAGCTACTGAACCTGACAACATATAGTATTCCATACCCATAATTTGTCATCTCCAAAGCAGTCTTTCTAATAATGAAATCTTTTGTACTAATTCAATTGTTTGTTGAATTAAAAAAATCCAGAGTTCATGAAACCAGAGATTTGGAATTAGAAGTGAACCCAGGTCATCAAAACCAGAATCACCTCAGTAACTGAATCACCAAAATCACAGAATTTTCAGACTTGAAGGACTTTGAGAATCTTTTAGCTCTCTTACAGAAGAAGAAAAGGTTGATTAAAAAACCTTAATGGGGGCAGCTAAGGTGGCACATTGAATAGAGCAGTGGCCCTGGGGTAAGGAGGACCTGAGTTCAAATCCAGCCACAGACACTTAATTCTTACTAGCCATTGTGACCTTGGGCAAGTCACTTAACCCCAACTGCCCTGCCTTCTCCCCTACCAAAAAACCCCCACAACCCTCAATGGTTTCCTATTGCCTAGAAGATAAAATACAAAGGACAGCTTAGTATTCTAGGTCCTGCATTATTTGGTACAAATTTATCCTTTTAAATTAATTTCACATTACTTCCTTTAAAACATCCTATATTACAGCTATACTGTACTACTGTACTGCTATCTGCTCCTTGATCATGTCTGGTCCTCTTCTCTTACTCCAAGTTTTTCTACTAGCTGAATATCATGCTCTATCTTGGTCTGCTGAAATCCTTTTCCTTCCTTTAAGGCTCAGATCAGATGTCACCTCTTCTCTGAAAACTCTACCTTTTAAAATGTTTTTATCATACCCATCTGGATTTTTCCTACAGCCTCATCACACTATGCAAGTGTAATACATAAGTATAATGCTTACTGGTATACCTTTGTGTATATGCTATCCACCTGTAAGAGAGTACAAACTCCTTGAGGTAAGAGAATGATACTTTTGCACAAAGCGGTGAATTTATTAAGCATAGTTGTGAAATAGAACAAACCTTCCAAATTAAGTATATATATTTTTCTTTTGCCTGAGAGTTGTGCAAGCTGAACAAAAGCGAATTTTGTAGAAAAGCTATCTCTGTATTATGATATATGGAGAAATGATACCCATGAGGGGCAATCAAACACCTTGAAGACAATAAGCAAGGAGATCCATGCACTAAAAAAAAATCCTAGGTGGATCTATATGGGGCTAAAATAATCTGTCTGTATGTCTTCTCCCTATCTACAAGGACATAAAATACTCAGATATAAAACTTTAGGTTTAAAATGGATATTCACCTTTGTATTCTAGTTTGGATTTTATTAAAGAATTAAAAAAAATTATCTTTACTCTGACTTGGCTAAACCAATAAACTAGGTCTAATTAACAAAAAAAGTTCAAAACAATAAAACTAATTTGGTTTCAAATTGTACTTTTTGTCCCCAAATTTGCTCCTCCTCCTGAGTTTCCATTTTTTGTTAACAGTCCCACTATTCTTACAAGTCAATTGCGCAGCTTTCAAACCTGAGCATCTTCCCTCTTTCTCATTTCCCATATTCCATCAGGCGCCGAGCGCTGCTGATCTCAGGTGCCATGCTGTTCATGTCTATTCTCTCCTTTGCTTTCAAGGACCACTATTGGCATTCAGATCCATCATCATCACTGAATAGTGCTCGCAAAATATGGTTTCTAGCCTTCCTAATCCACTATACTAAAAATTAAGCTTTTTAAAAAATTATGAAAGTGACAAACATCTACAAACATGATCATTTCAATATACAAAAAATAGGACCACATATAAACTGTGAACTTCTAGAAGATAGTGTACTTGTTAAAAAGTAGGTTAAATTTGATGTGATAATGATAACCTGCCCTGTGTGTTTATGTTTTATTATGTTTTCTCCGGTGTATTTTATTTTTCAAATGCTTTATTAACTTCTGATTTATATCATTCATTTCTGCCAGATTTTGAGTTACAAATTTTCTCCCCGTTTTTCCCCTACCCACCACCCCAAAATAGCATTCCCACAGGATATCCTCTCCTCCAGTCTGCTCTCTCCCATATTTTCTCCCATACCCCTTTTGACTTTTCCAGTGGATCTCTATGCCCCAGTGCCTGTACATCTTATTTCCTAATTACATGTAAAATAGTATTAATAATAGTGTGTGTGTATGTGTATATATATATTTGATTTTAAAACTTTGAATCCCAGATTCATTCCCTTCCTCCCTTGTCACCCATCCTTACTGGGAAGATAAGCAATTCAATATAAGTTGTACATATGTAGCTATGCAAAACATTTCCATAGTGTATATGCTGAAAAAGACTGACTGTATTTCCCTCCCTCCTATCCCACCTCCCACTTGTTCTATTCTCTACTTTGATCCCGTCCCTTTTCAAAAGTAGGTGCTTCCAACTTCACTGCCCTCCCTTCCATCATCCCCCCTCTCAACCCCTACCCCCCCACACTCCTGAAGGGTAAAATACCCTATTTAGTGTGTATTTCATTCCCTCCTCAAGCCAGATTCAATGGGAATAAGGTTGAGCCATTCCCTTTTGCCTTCCTATTCTTCCCCTCCATTGTAATCATTTTCCCTTGCCTCTTCTATATGAGATAGTTCACCCCATTCTGTCTATCCCCATCTCCTCTCATTATATTCCTCTCTAACCTCTTAATTTCACCTTTTAAGTATCATCCCTTCCTGTTAAATTGGTCCTGTGCCCTCTATCTATGTATACCTGTAAACATATATACACACATTCACATATGTATTCATACACCCATATACCCTAACATATAGACATATATATACCCTTCAACTACTGAGAAAAGTTTCATCAGTTACAATTATTGTTTTTCCATGTAGGAATGTTAATAGTTCAACTTTGATAAGTTCCTTATGATTTCTTTTCCCTGTTTACCTTCTCATGCTTCTCTTGCTTCTTATATCTGAATGTCAAATTTTCTATTCAACTCTGGTTTTTTCAGCAAGAATGCTTGAAAGTCCTCTATTACACTGAATAACTATATTTTTCCCTGAAACATGATACTTCATTTTGCTGGGTAGGTGACTCTTGGTTTTAATCCCAGCTCCTTTGACCTCTGGAATATCATATTCCAAGCCCTTCGATCCCTCAGTGTAGAAGCTGTCAGATCCTGGGTTATCCTGATTGTGTTTCCACAATATTCAAATTGTTTCTTCCTGGATGCTTGTAATATTCTCTCCCTGATCTGGGAATTCCAGAACCTGGCTATAATGTTCCTAGGAGTTTTCTTTTTGGGATCTTTTTAAGGAGGTAATCAGTGGATTCTTTCAACTTCTATTTTGCCCTCTGGTTCTAAGACATCAGGGCATTTTTCTTTGAGAACTTCCCGAAGGATGATTTCTAGGTTCTTATTTTGATCATGGCTTTCAGGTAGTCCAATAATTTTTAAATTATCTCTTCTGGATCTATTTTCCAGGTCAGTGGTTTTTCCCATGAGATATTTCACATTGCCTTCTATTCTTTCATTTGTTTGGATCTGTTTGACAGCATCTTGATTTCTCATAAAGTCATTAGCTTCCATTTGCTCCAATCTAATTCTGAAGCAATGATTCTCCTCAGTGAGCTTTTGAGATTCTTTTTCCATATGGCAAATTCAGCTTTTTAAGGCATTCTTCTCCTCATTGCCTTTTTGAGCCTCTTTTGCCATTTGTGTTAGTCTATTTTTTAAGGTAGTATTTTCCTCAGTCAGGCTGTTGACTCTCATTTCATAATTTTCTTGCATTGTTCTCATTTCTCTTCCCAATTTTTCCTCCCCTTCTCTTATCTGCTTCTTAAGGTCGTCTATGGCCTGTAACCAGCTCGTATTTTCCTTTGAAGCTTTTGGTATAGGAGTTCTGACTTCACTGTCTTCCTCCTGTTCCATCCTTTGCTCCTTTTTGTCCCAAAAATAGGAGTCTAATGTTGGAATCTTCTGTCTGCTTTGTTTCCTTTGCCTGGTCATGTCGCCCCTCAGTCACTTGACCCCTGGCCTTTTTGCCACAGTAGGCCTCTGCCGTCAGACAGAGGAGCTTTCGTTCCAATCGCTGGGGTTTTCTCAGCTGCCAGAGGTATTAGATGGGTACCCTCTCTGAGGTCTATACACATGCTCTGGCAAAGCTAGACACACACCCCAGGACTTCCACCCTAGACTGCAATCCAGATCCAAGCAGGTTAAAGCAAGAGCGATTACCCCTTAGACTGGTGCTTGATCCCCCTACACTCTGCAGGCCAGGAGCTGAAGCTGCCACGTGGGGCTGGCTGGCTGTGCACTCCCACTTACTGGGTCCCAAAGTCCAGACTGCGCTGACCTCTCACTTTGTCCTTCGCATCTATGTGTTGATAAATCTGGAAACAACCACAGCTGTTGCTGATCTGGAGTTCCTCCGGCCTTTGCGTGGGGCTGGGCTCAGCTCCCAGAGCGCTGCGCTGGTGGATTCCTGCCAGCCTGCCAAACTGTCCTCTGCGGGAGGTTAGCTTCTCTGTGTCATTTTGTGGGTTCTGCAGCTCCAAAGTTTGTTTAGAGTCCCCTTTTTACATGGATTGGGGAAGGTGGAAGCTGGAACAGTGGGGAGGTCCTGCTTCTAGTCTGCTGCCATCTTGACTCCACCCCCCCTCTCCTGTGTATTTTAAATGTTTTACTGACATTTTTCTTTCTTTCCTCTTTTGGGGGTCATTATCATTACCCACCAATTTCCCCCTTCAACATACCCTCCCAAATCGAAGATCTCCCTTGAAACAAATGAGAATTTTCAAGGACAACAAATTCACACATTGGCCAGATCTGAAAATGCCTGTCTCAGTTTCTACCTCTAGATTATCATTTCTCTGCCAAGAAAAAGGCAGCATGTTTTGTCATCAGTCTTCATGATTGTATTAAATGCAGTTATTAAGCTATTAAAAGTTTTTTTATTTAACATTACTATAGTAGTTATAAAAATTATTCCACTTGTCCGGTTCCACTTCACTCTGAATCAGTTCAAGTTTCCCCAATTTTCTCTGAATGTATCTCTTTAAATAATTTTCAATGGCATAATAATAACCCATTTTTATGGTGTAATAATTCATCTGTCATTTGGCTAGTTTTCAATTAATGGGCACTCACTTTATTTTGATTTCTTTGCTATCACAAAAAGGACAGCTATAATTTTTTTACATACATGTAGGTCTTTTCCCACTGTCTTTGACCTTTATGTGAATATCCTTAGTAGTGGCTGAGGGATCAAAATTTAGTGACATTTTGGGATATAGTTCCAAATTGATTTCCTGAATTGTTGGATCAATTTACTACTCTATCAATCCCTCCAACAACTCTGATTTTCCTTTTCTGGAATTTTTGACTATCTCATCATTCTGAGATGGAGGATCAGAGTTGTTTTAATTGGCATTCTTGTTACTATTAGTGATTTGTGGCTTTAAAATATGTTTGTGAATAGCTAGATTTCTTATTTTCAAAATTGGCTGTTTTAAAATTCTTTTAAAAATTAATTTTAATTAATTTATTAAAAAAATTAAAAACTATTTTCTCTCCAATGTATCTCTTTCCTCCTCTTCCCCACTACAAAAAATAAAGAAGAAAAACACAACACTTGTAACAAATATGCATGGCGAAGCAAAATAAATTCACACACGGGCCATGTCTAAAAACGTGTGTCTCGATATGTATTTTCAGTCCACTACTTCTTAGTTCAGAGATGGGTAGCAGTTTTCATTGGTTCTCTGGAATCACATTTGGTCACTGCATGGATCAGAGTTCTTAAAGTCGTTCTTGTTCTTATATATGTAGATAAATATATTAGATATATAAGACCTTCACAGAGAAATTTGATCTGGAGATTTTATTTCCAGTTGACTGTTTCTAATTCTAACTGAATTGGTTTTGTGTGTAAAAGCTTTTAAATTTTATGTTATCAAAAATTGTCCATTTCAACTTTTACAATTAACTTTATCTTTTGATTAGTTAAGAACTCTCTCTACATCCATAGTTCTGAAAGGTATCTACTTATGTTCTCTAATTTATTCATGACATGAGTTTTTATTTTTAGGTTATAGATCTATTTTCTCCAATCCATTCATCATACTGCTGCCAAAGTCATCTTCCAGAGTATTAGCAGCACAGACTTGATAGTCTTACTCTCTTGCTTAAAAACCTTGAAAGCCTGCCTAATTCCTAGTGAACAGAAGTTTAAAATCTTTAGCACTGCTACAGAAAGGCCCTCCAAAATTTCAGGTTCCAGCCTACTCTGGGAGCTGTTTTCCATACCATAACACTTCATACTCTACATTATCTGGCCAAATCAAACCACTTGCCATTCAGCGGATATACCAACAATATCACCTAGAAATCTAGGACATAGATTTGGACTTGAAGTCAAGAAGACCTGAGTTCTATTCCTGGCTTGGTTACTTTATTAGCTGTGTGACTTTGAGCAAGTCAACTAAGCTATTTTAGTCTTATTTTTAAAATGGGGATAATAATAGCACCTGCTTTGGAGGGTTGCTATGTGATTTTATATGCAATATGTTTTGTAAATCTTAAAATATTATATGTGTTTGCTATCCTTATTAGATTATATGATATGCCTATTATAATAATCACAACCCATAATTTTTCCTCACCATGCCTTCACTGACATTGTTCTCTATCCTTGGGACGCCCTTCTTCTATCTCTATCTGCTGAAATTGTACTTACCCTTACAGGAATAATTCTAATACCATCTAATTCCATGAACATTCTTCCAGTATTCACAATTGGAAATAACCCTTCTCACTTCAAAAGTTGCATAACAAACTATTTGTATCCATCGTATGTCCTTATGTTCTGTTTAATTTTGTAAGCCAATGTGACAGAAATGGTAGATAGGTGTTTGTTCTTGGTCTAGTCTGGAGCTGGGCTAAAATCATGTGTCTGAGACCTTTTTGTCTGCTTTAGAACCCCTAATCCTGTTCTTTAACTGTTACCTCCAATCCCTCCTTCTACTTCTCTACGCAATCTTCCTCATACTGATTGCACTCTCCTTCCTCTCCCAAAGCTCCCTAAGCAGCAGGTCTGACCAAACTTCAGTGTCTCTCTTACCTCCAAGGATCAGATATAAAATCCTGTTTGATATATAAAACCATCCATAACCTTGCCTCTTCATTTTTTCTTGGTTAATTATACTTTAATTTCCTCCCCAGGCTTTTTGTTGTTTCTCACGAATGGCATTTTAATCTCATGACTTTTTACTGGCTGTACTCTCATGTCTGGGATGTTTTCTCTCATTCCCATCTCTAGCTTCAGGACTCTACTCAAGGCCTACCTTCTGTAGGAGGCCCTTCATGATTATCTCTCCTCTCCTACCATTTTCCCTTTGAAATTACATTCTATTTATTCTGTATATGTCATATCTAAATAATTATTGCTATCCTGTCTCCTTCAGAGCTGCTTGAGGACACGGATTGAGTTTTTGCCTCTCTTAGTAATCCCAGTGCTTAACACAGTGTCATCTGGCTGACAGTAATAGATCTTTGTTAACTGAATGAGAAATACTATCTCTGTGAGGCTTGACAAATCATAGAACTTTCCAATGCTCCCAGGCAATTCTTTTAAGACTCTTGTTATAAGAAAGTCACTCATAAAGCATTTTTGGCAAAATTAGTCCTTGTCCTCAAGGGCTCATATTCTACAGTGGGAGATAAACATGAAAATCACATATAAGATGTATAGAAAAGAGATGGAAAGTAGTCTTAGAGAGTATGGCACTAACAAAAAGTGGGGGAGAATACTAAAAAAGGTGTCATGCAGAAGATTAGGTGAGCTAGTCGTGAAGGAAATCTGGGACACTAAGAAGTGAAAGTAAGACAGCAGAGCATTCCCAGCCTAGGGGACAGTCACTGCAGAGGAATCATAAGTTGTTCAGTGTGTTTGGGTTGTACAATATGTGGAAGGCAATCAAGTATAAGTAAAATGGAAAGGAGGTTTGTAAAGAGTTTTACAAGCTCTCTAGTCTTAAGAGAGCTTTCTTTTGATTTTGGAGTTAAATGGGAAACACTGGAGTTTATTGATTATGGGGACACCCTAAAGGTAACACTTTGGGAAAATCACTTGAGTCTTGGTGGTGGGTACAATGGCATAGAGTGGTGAGAAACAAGAAGCAGGGAAGCTAAGTAGGAGGCTTTTAATAGGTAATAAGGCTTGAACTATAGCAGCTGCCATGAGAAAAGAGAGAAGGGATGTACCTATGAAATGTTATAAAGGAAGATATTACAAAACTTGGCAAAAGAAGGGCTCTATGGAGTGAGAATCAGTGAGGAGTCAGGCCAATGGTGAAACAGCGTTCCTGGGAGACTGGGGAGATGGGAGGGGGGGGTGCCTAGAAGTAACATGGAAGTTAAGAAGAAAGGGGTATGAATTCTGTTCAGCAGACAGAATCTGGATTGGTAGAGGGAGCTTCCACATGCAGAATTCCTCAGCCCAAAAGAATCACAGTCCTGAAAACCCAAGTAAACTGTCTTAAGAGTTATTTAATTAGATGAAAACATTTTCTTTCCTACTATAATGTTAGCTCCTACAAAGGAGCTATTTATTTACCTTTTTTTTTTAGCTTTCAAAGTACTGAGCAGAATGTTTATACAAAGCATATAGTTAATAAATATTCAATGCATAAATAAAGTAGTATTCTAATCACTCAAAGTACAATAATAAGGCAGCACAACATGCTTTATATGTCAGATACTTGCATGCATAGTTTGTAAATTTTCCAGCTCCTCTAAAGTTGGAAAGTAAAAACTAAAAACTCAAATCACTTCTGTATGTATGTGTAAAACTTTTACATATATAGGAAAATATTTTTCCAACAAATGTGAAGACTAAAAATAACAATGCAGAAGGGTCCATTTAAAATTCTTAGAGAGCTCATTAGAATTTCCAAGTAAAGTGATAACAGGTGATAACTTATTTTGATGGTCATAATTGTGAATAAACAGTAGGCTATGATAAGAGTATATCCTACTATATAACCATTTATCCCTTTCTCTTGTCTTTTCTCTCCCTAAATCTAGCTCTGCTTATACAGCTGCGTAGCCACTGATGTCTGCTTGGCTCTGTGTCTATTTTTCTCTAGGTGTCTTTTTGTGTGTGTTCTTATCTCTGGCTCTTTTTCTTTTCCTTTCTTTCTCTTTCATACTCTACCATCTGTCTTTCTCCTTTAATGGCCATTTTATGAAACTGAAATGTATTTTTCATTATTTGTTTTACTCACTTGATAAATTTTATATTCTCTACTCTTAATTTGAAAAGCTGAAGAATAGTATGTTTTATATTTTTTCTCTTTGAAAAAGGATTCCTCAATCCTAGCATAGATAAAATTATCTCTATTTGGCTGTTATTCTTCATATAATTTTGGCTTTTCAACAGTTACTTAATTTTCTTTCACTTAGATTGATAGAGCAGAAAGATGACTCTCTTAAGTGTTCTGGGTGGGAGGGCCCATCTGTGATGAAAAAATCAAGTACATATAATCCATAATGGAAATTTCCAGGTTGACTTATTATCAGATAATATTTTAGAAGAATGCTTAAGCCCCCTAATGGCAGGGAGCTCACAGAAAAATGTCTTGTGAAAGCTTTTAAAAGCTCTTTAAGCATTTATTTTCTGTTTCTAGGATGTGCTAGTATGTAGTAACGCCTCTCAGAGGATCCCAAAATTTTATGCCCTAAAAGGGGTCATCCAGGTTATCTGGTTCAAGGCTCTCATCTTACAGGTGAGAAAAGTGAGGTCCAGAGAGGGCAAGTTGATTTGCCCATGTTGAAAAAAATCAGAATTTACTTCTGCATTATTCTTACTCTTAAAAAGAAAGAGAATAATAATGGCTAGGATAAGATATTAAAATCTGGTTTACCATCCTGCATCTAATGCAGTTTATTTGTGCTTATTAGTCAGAAGGCTAAATAATCAGCATTATTAATCACAAATGAAAAGCCAAATTACGTTATGCATCAATGTCAACTCATAAAAAACAACTCAGACAACAGGGAGTGCTTTTGGGTACACAGGATGCCACTGAAATGCTGCTTTAATCCTAGATGATGCAATAGTTCTCTTGCAAAGACTAGTTCAGGCAGACTGCACAGCAGTACATGCACTGACATTATCTAATAAAGTACTGAAAAACATGGGAATGCCCTCTTCAATCTTACCTCCTGTCTGAACAACAGTGTACCCTTCCTGCCCCAGATAACGTCTACATGAAATGTTTATATCAAATGTTTTTCCCCCCATTTATGTTTCTGATAGAAGCTGAATTTTTTTTCTGATCTCTGAACAGTTGGAAAAGGTGGCATTTATGAGACTGGGTAGGACAGAGCCAATAGAACATGCATGGAAGCTGTGCCAAGTCAGTGTTATAATGGAGGCAACATATTGTAGGAAAATAGGATCACACCCATTGAGCTAGACCCCAGAGGCCCTACAGTTTCTTCTCCTTCCCCAGCCCCTTTATCCCTGCTCCTTCCTTTTTTATAGATGATGGCTCATTTGTAAAATGAGCTGTGGGAAGAGGACTAGATATTGAATCAGAGGATTTAACCTGGCTTCAAATACCATGTTATTAATTATAGCTGTGTGACCTGTGTGACCACTCAATTTCTCTGGGCCTTAGTTTGTTGGGTGAGACATCAAAGGTATTATCTAGCTCCAATTCCTATGACCCTCATGGACCACCCACTTCAATAATCATTGTGAATCTGGAAAGACTTGGTTTCTAAGATATGGGAAGATAAGACTAGCTGTATGGGTTCCTATAATAGGAAAGCATCTTGTTTTTATGTTTATGGCCAGGCGAAAGTTGTTAGTTATTACAATGAAATTGAAAAGAATTTCTCTGATAAAAAAAGTCTATATAAAAATCTTTCTCAACTCACTAAAGGGATGATTCACCTTAAAGGAAAGGCTTTCTCACTAAAGTATGCCACAATGTAGTTTTCCATGTTCAAGTGGGGGAAGGGAAGACCATAAGCATTTATATAGCACCTACTATGTGCCAGGCAGTATGTTTAGTCTTAATATTGATAATATATATAATCTCATTTGATTCTTACAACAATTCTATGAGATAGGTACTATTTATCCCCATTTTACAGCTGAGAAAACTGAGGAAGACAGAATTGCATGACTTACCAGTGAATCATGACTTGCATGATTTGTGTCTGAGGCTGGATTTGAACTGAGGTCTTCCTGACTCTAGGCCCAGTGCTCTATCAATTGTGCCATCTAGTTGGCTAAAATGTTAAATGAATTTCTTGAAATAAGATCTATGTTCCAGGTGCCAAGAGCAATGATCTAAATGTCAAAGGCTTATTTATTAAAATCCCCTGACCTAATCTTACATTCTACCTCAGTTGTAGAGATGATGATCAATCACACCCTTCTTCTTGTCATCACCCACTTTCACGTTAAAGAATTCTACAATTCCTTTCTATGACTGTAATCTTTTATCGTTCAATCATTCTCTATGCTTTATCCTGTTTTTCATTTTCCCAATGACCTCTAATCCCCCCAACCTGCAGATCTTTCCTAGGCCATCACCTCTGCTACACTCTTCTTATTCTCTTAATAATCCAGTGGTGAATTAGCTGGCCTCTACATTATTTTCTACACTTCAATGACTTTCCTCCTGGTCCTACTGTCAACCATTTATTGACAAACCCTGACCTTGGTTACTCATCTAAGGCTGATGATTACTTATCACGGATTACATTGGCTCCTTGGTTTTGATGAACATGATGCAGAATGGAGTGGAAGAAAATCACAAAACTTGGTTATTGGGATAGACTACAAAATATTATCTGACCTCAGTTGGGTTCTACCTGCAACAAGACAATCCTATGCCTTCTTGATTCATGTATAATCTCATTCACAGTGGCTATTCCAAATCTTTTCATTCATTTTTAAGCACCTACAACACTCTTCCATGATCTTAGCTGTGAACATTTCACCTAAAAGAACTGAGGCAATTTGCCTCATCTAAAATCACTCAGAAATTTCTCCCAACTCTTTGCTCCTCTCTGACTCTCAGAAGAGGTAATTTTCAGGATACTGTTTTCTCTCCTACCTGTTCCTCAGCTTCTTTTTTTTTTCTTTAGATAATTATTTTAGTTTTCAACTTTCACTTTTATAAATTTTTGAGTTCCATTTTTTTCTCTCCCTCTTTTCCTTCCCTCCTCAAGATGGCAAGCAATGTGAAATAGGTTATATATGTACAATCACATTAAACATATTTCCACATTATTCAATCTGTGAAAGAAGAATCAGAAGAAAAGGAAAAACCACAAAAAAGAAAAACAAAAAAAGTGAAAAATGGTATGCTTCAATCAGCATTCAGACTCCATAGCTCTTTCTCTGGATGTGGATAGCAGTTTCCATTATGAGCCTTTTGGAATTATCTTAGGTCACTGTACTATTGGAAGAGTTAAGTCTATCAAAGTCGATCATCACACAGTGTACTGTTACTGTGTATAATGTTCTTCTGGTTCTACTCATTTCACTTAGCATCAGTTCATGTAAATCTTTTAAGGTTTTTCTGAAATCTGCCTGCTCATCATATCTTATATCACAATAGTATTTCATTACATTCATAATACCATAACTTGTTCAGCCATTCCCCAATTAATAGGTATCCCCTCAAGTTCCAATTCTTTGCCACCACAAAAGGAGCTGCTATATGTTTGTACATGTGGGTCCTTTGTAATTTTTTATGACCTCTTTGGGATATAGACCTAGTAGGGGTATTGCTAAATCAAAGGTTATGCACAGTTTTATAGCCTGCCCCTCGGTTTCTTTTGCTGGATCTTCATCCAGGTTATTCCTACTAACCATGGGTATTCCCCAACGCTCCTTCCTTTCATATATATATATATATAATATATATATATATATATATAAAAGATATCTCTGCTTCCACTGTGTTATCTCATTTGGTGATTGCATGAACTCTTATTGCCATCTCTATAAATATGATTCCCTATGTGTGTATATATAATGTATACAATAGAGGGGAAGAGCAGGGAGGAGAAAGGGAATGAGTCAACCTTATTCTCATTGGATTTGGCTCAAGGAGGGAATAGCATACACACTCAATTGGGTCTCTTACCCTACAGGAAAATAAGGGGAAGGGGATAAAAAGGAGATTATAGGAGGGAGGATAGATTGGGGGAGGGGATAGTCAGAAGCAAATACTTTTGAAAAGGGACAGGGTCAAAGAAGAAAATAGAAAAAATGTGGTGTAGGATAGGATGGAGTGAGAAATATAGTTAGTCTTTCACAATATGACTACTATGGAAATGTTTTGCATAACTACACATGTATAACCTATATTGAATTGTCTGTCTTCTCAATGGGGGGTGGGTAGTAAGGAGGGATGGAGAGAGAGAATCTAGAACTTCAAGTTTTAAAAACAAATGTTAAAAAATTGTTTTTACATACAACTGGGAAATAAGATATACAGGCAATGGGGTACAGAAATCTATCTTGACCTACAAGAAAGTAAGGGGTAAGGGAGTAAAAGGGGGATTGACGGGGATAGCAGAGAGGGCAGATTGGGGGAAGGGGTAATCAGTATGCTTGTCATGCTGTGGTAGGGGGCAAGGGAGATATAGGGAGAAGATTTGGGGCTCAAAATCTTGTGGAAATGAATGTTGAAAACAAAAAATAAATAAATTAAATCTGGGAAAAAATAAAAGAAAGATGATTCCCAGCTCTAATCTCCTGATCTCCAATCCTGCATCTTCAATTTAATACAAGACATTTCTAACTGACTGTCCTGTAGGCATGTCAATCTCTACATGTCCAAAGCAGAACTCATTATTTTTCCCCCTCTACTTAAGTTCTTTATTACTATGGGAGGTATCACCATTCTCCTAGTCACCAGGGATTACAAGGGACTTGATGATTTGGTGTCATTATTAACTCCTTACTTTAATTCATCCCACATAACTAATATGGTGCCAAATCTTGCTTATATCTTCACATCTCTCATATAAATCTCCTCTCTATACACATAGCTACTACCTTAGTTATTACTTACCCTTATTACCTTTCAACTAGACCATTTTAATAGCTTTCTAATTGTTCTTCATTCAACTCCCTCCTCACTCTCTCCATTCAAGTGCCAAAGTGATTTCCCTAAAGCACAAGTCTAACCATGTTACTCCCTCTCCCCCAACCCTTCAAGGAACTGCAGTGGCTCCCCATTACCTACAAGATCAATTATAAAATCTACTATTTGGCATTTCAAGCTCTGAACAGGCTGGCCCCTTCCTAACTTTCTAACTTTTCTTTCACTATAGTTTTCAATATGTACTTTATGATCCAGGTACCCTGTCCTACCTGCTGTTCCACATAAAAGACCCTCCATTTCCCAACTCCCTCCATTTCTGTTTGTCTTCCATGCTAGGATGCTCTCCTTTGTTACTTCACTTTTGGCTGCCCAGGTGGTTTTCAAGACACTAGCTCAAAATTAACCTACTGCAGGAGTCCTTTGCTTGTTTCTTCTCTTCTGCTTCTCCTCTATTTACAATGTATCAGTCTTATAGGTCCATAGTTATTTATTTGTACATAGTCTCTCTCATTAGAATGTGAGCTCTCTAGAGGCAGGGACTGTGTTTTTCTTTCTTTATATTCCCAGCACTTACCACACAGTCTGGCTCATACTACTGGCTTAATAAATGTTTGTTGACCACCTGACTTATTATTTATTTTTCTAACATGGATCAAAATACAGTTTATTCATGGAAAATTAATTTGGTTCAAGAAGAATTTCAAATACCTCTTGCTTCTGTTAGACATGGCCAATGAGTGATTGTGTTTCCTATAAGGGAGGGTTCTTGGTTTGGTGGGAAGAAGTGTCTGGGAGAGGGGGAAGAAATAATTGCAATGAGTCACTGGGAAACAATACTGGGAAAGTGTACAAAAAGAAAAGGACAACAATAAGATTTTTGATTCATACTGTCTGAATTGGGATTTTTACCCACAGATCACTACTAATTTTGTCTAGGCCTCAAGTCTCTTAATAAAACATAAATACAAATAAGAACAGAATTCAAGACCTTTAATAAAAGTAATTCTGGGACCACTGGGCCTACCTTATAGGCGATGCTGTTGAGCACTTTCATAGCCAAATCTGAAACATCTGGATATGGGTCAGCAGCCAAATGCAGTAGGACTCTCCAAATTTGTGTGTAAACACTATTGAAGGAAACTCCTAATAAAAACAAAAAAATAGGAGAAATGTTGGAACCAGGTCACTTCATGGTAGCTCCTCCTTTGATGTCTTTAGGGGAAGTCAGTTTCTTGTAAAATAACAACAATACTGGAAAGAGTCAAGTGATGACAGAAGAGTTTCAATATAATGTTCTTGAACAGGGCTAGGGAATTAAGGAATCCTAATTAGCAGCTGAGCTGAGTGTGAAACTGGCTGTTGTTGTAATCTATTTGTTGAGCTTAGTATTTGATTTCTTAAGGAAAACTTAGTTTTTAAAAAGCAGGGAGAAAAATGGAAGGAATAACCTTATTTTATAAAATAGCTTAATTTTTCTGAGATTGGTAATGACAGGAATAATAATTTTGTTGTATTTTGAAGACAACTTGTCTGATGTGGCTAATTCCATGGATTAAAATATGGTCTTTAGATCTCATTACTTTGTATACCTCAATATTTCAAGTCTGTCCTTCATCCTTTCACATCTGAGTAGATTGTTTTCATGAAGAAAAAAGGATGTGCCTTGTTGAACTTAGTTAAACTAGATCTTGTATAATAGATGTTTCTGAGCTTATACTTGAAGCCTTTTGGTTTGATAGGATCAGCAAGAACTGGTGCCTCGATGGGAAGAGATTTCAAAGATGCCCAGTTACTTCTACTCGATGATGAGATTTGATGGAAAACATTTTAGTTCATTATTTTAAAATATATTTGTGCCTCTTTACTTAACCCAATTATTGTTACTCAGCACCTACTATGTGGTAGATGCTAAAGGAAAGGAGAAAAGGAGTGGAAGACATGGTTATTGCCTTTAAGGCGAGCTTGTTGGAGAGAAAAGATTGGGATCCATGAAAATTAATATACATACAAAGTAATGTTATGATTAGTCTTTAAAGTAGTATAGATTACAAGGACACCAAGAGGGAGACATCAACGAGATTTCAGTTTCTCAGTAAACACTAGGTAGGGTTTCAACAGGCTAAAAGAAGTAAGGGCAATTCTAGGAAGGGATAGTAAGTTAAACAATGAATGAAGCAGAAATAGATTTGGCCTATTCACAGGATAGTGTTAAGTCCATATGGCTGGAGCCAACTTCAAGTTGGGTTACTGTAAGAAATCAAGTTGAGTAGATAAAATTTACCCTTACTTCTGCAACACATGGCCTGACTTGAGAGTTAGGCAATTTACTCGTGGAAAATGAAGAGCTCTGTTCAGTACTGAAAAGGATATTAAAATGGGACTAAAAATGGGCCACATTAAATGGGTAGCTAATTAGCAAACTGCTAGTGAATCTTTCTGACATGTTTGGTAGGTATTTAAATATAAGTGGTCTGGCAAATGTTGTTTACTTGAATGAATTCTATACCAGTTGTTCTCCAACTTTAAGCCTATATACAACAATTTATAAACTCAATGATGTTACCATCCTATTTTCAATTTTACTGTAATAATTATTATGGACAAGGTAGGACAATAATAGGGTGAGACTGTTTCAAAAATAAGAATACCAGAATTTAAATGGGTTAATATTGCCTTCCTTCAAAGGAGAAGACCTGGAAAACTACACATTTATATCAATTGTTCTTCATCAATCAAAACAGTTTTGGATTTCCTCTTTTGCAATTATCATTGGAGCCTGAAGCAAATCTCCAAAAGTGGCAAATCTGTCCTTTCCGTGTAGATTTGATGTTCTGAAACCATTACAAGTGATTTGAAAGCAAATGTGGTGACTAAGGTGACATTCAAGATGCATTTTGATATTTGGGCTTGCCCCCCTAACTCTTAACCATCACTAATGTTCCTAGAGTTGATGTTAATTTAATCACTGAGAGGTTAAAAAAAAAACAAAAAACAAAACCAAAACAACCCAATATTCATTTTGAGGCTGACACACATTACTATTTTGGTTGGTTATGTACCCTGCATTCAAATTTTCTCCCCATTCTTATTATGTAAGTATGTTAACTAAGCAAAGCTCATTTTTCAGTACTGTGGCACAATTACAAATATGTAAGACACTTCAGAAGAACTATATTTAACATAAATTTAGACTTAGATTATTGGAGAAATGTTGAGGAATTTCACCCTAGTTTTAAGAATATACTAAGTTATATTGAAATAAGTCAACTGGAATAAATCACTGCATCATTTACTTTCCACCAGTCCTTTGATGTGGTCTTAGTGTGGGAGTAAAATGGGTAAGGTAGCTTGAAAAACAGAGAAAAGATGTGGAAATATCATCATCCTGAAAGTTATCCAGATCAAAGAAGAACTTACTTGAGAAAGGGAAAAATAATGTGTGAAAGCAGCCAAGAAACCCTGTTGGAAAATCCTCTAAAGTCAGTTTCTCTCTTAGCAGGGGGTCTCTTAACGTGTCTGGTTCAGTGATATGAGTTACATAAAGATGACCAGGAAACTGTTACATTTTGATGTCATTTAAGAAGGAAAGAGGAAGGTGGGTAGGAGGGAATCTACTTTTGAGAATCACCTTATTACAATGTAGAATGTATAGAAGGGGTAGGTTGGATGAATGGGAATATGATTTCACCTACAAATGTATGATATATAGTAGCCAACCATCAAAAACAAAAATAAATTCAAAAGGCTGTTATTAGATTCCTCTTCACTATGAGAATATTAGGAGTGTTTTTAAAGGATATCTAAAACTCAAGTGGTGGCTCAAATCTTGTGCTCCCCTCCATTGCTTTTCTTCTCTTTCTTGTTTTTCTGGCTCAAAACGAAAGGGTGATTTATAGTTCTGATTCAGCTCAGTGATGCATCTGAAGCAGTATGTTATCAGCCTGTATTGCTGTGACAGTGAAAATGCTGTAAGGGAAGGAACAACCCAAAATATAATAACCCATAAGCTAATAATTTCAGTTTGACTTCATATGATGAACACCATGATGGAACATGGGAGGAGAGAGGAAAAGAATTAAGAGATGGATAGGATTATAAAACTGGTAAAAATGAGGGGTTTAGATTAGATGACCTCTAGGATCCTTTCCAACTCTAGAACTTATCCTATGACTGGGTAAATGTGAATAAGCAAATTTAAAATGGGCACTATTAATGGAAGTGATCAGTTTGTAAAGTATACTTAAAAAAAAAATTAATGGGGGCGGCCAGGTGGCTCAGTGAGTAAGAGCACCGGCTCCAGTGTCGGGATGACCTGGATCAAATCCGGGCTCAGATACTCAGCACCACACCCAGAAATAACTGGCTGTGTAACCTTGAGCAAGTTACTTAACCCCAATTGCTTTAAAAAAAAATTAATGAGATGATAAAAGAATAGTTTTATTACCCATTAGAAGTCACTGACTAGAGTTAAGATGGTGGAGTAGAAACAGGACCTCCATGCGGCTCCAGCTCTAACCACCTCCAACCCATGTAAAAGGGGACTATGAACAAACTTTGGAGCTACAGAACCCACAAAATGACACAGAGAAGCTAACCTCCCACTGAGGACAGCCCAGCAGGGCAGCAGGAATTGGACAGTGCAGTGTTCTAGGTGCCGAGCGCAGCCCCACACCAAGGTTTTAGCCCCAGGGTGGTCCAGACCAGCTGCCTGCTGGAAGGAGTCCAGATCACCAGCAGCTGTGGTGATGCAGAATTATCAACACATAGATACTAAGGACAAAGCGAGAGGTCAGTGCAGTGTGGACTTTGGGACCCAGTAGTTGGGAGTACATTGGCTTTTGCAACTGGGGCAAGAAGCCACTGAGGGCTGCAGCCCACATGGCAGCTTCAGCTCCTGGCCTGCAGAGTGTAGGGGGACCAAGCGACCAGTCTGAGGGGTAAACGCTCTTGCTCTAACCTGCTTGGATCTGGATTGAGGTCTAGGGTGGAGGTCCTGGGGTGTGTGACCAGCTTGCCAGAGCTTGTGGAGGCTTCAGAGAGGGCACCCATCTAATACCTCTGGCAGCTGAGAAAACCCCAGTGTATGGTAGCTCCTCTGTCTGGTGGCAGAGTCCTACTGTGGCAAAAAGCCCAACAGTCAAGTAATTGAGTGGCAACATGACCAGGCAAAGGAAGAATGCCTTAAAAAGCAGAATTTGCCTGATGGAAAAAAATCTCAAAAGCTCACAGAGGAGAATCATTGCTTCAGAATTAGATTGGAGCAAATGGAAGCTAATGACTTTATGAGAAATCAAGATGCTGTTAAACAGATGAAAACAAATGAAAAAATAGAAGGCAATGTGAAATACCTCATTGGAAAAGCCACTGACCTGGAAAATAGGTGCAGGAGAGATAATTTAAAAATTATTGGGCTACCTGAAAGCCATGATCAAAGAAAGAACCTAGAAATCACCCTCCAAGAAATTCTCAAGGAAAACTTCCCTGATGTTTTTAGAACCAGAGGGCAAAATGGAGGTTGAAAGAATCCAGCAATCACCTCCTGAAAAAGATCCCAAAAAAGAAAACTCCTAGGAATATTATAGCCAGGTTCCAGAGTTCCCAGATCAAGGAGAAAATATTACAAGCAGCCAGGAAGAAACAATTTGAATATTGTGGAAACACAATCAGGATAACTCAGGATCTGGTAGCTTCTACACTGAGGAATCAAAGGGCTTGGAATATGATATTCCAGAGGTCAAAGGAGCTGGGATTAAAACCAAGAATCACCTACCCAGCAAAACTGAGTATCATGTTTCAGGGGAAAATATGGTCATTCAGTGGAATAGAGGACTTTCAAACATTCTTGATGAAAAAACCAGAGTTGAATAGAAAATTTGACATTCAGATACAAGAAGCAAGAGAAGCATGAGAAGGTAAACAGGGAAAAGAAATCATAAGGAATTTATCAAAGTTGAACTATTAACATTCCTACATGGAAAAACAATAATTGTAACTGATGAAACTTTCTCAGTAGTTGAAGGGAATATATATATATGTGAGGGTATATGGGCATATGAATACATATGTGAATGTGTGTATATATGTTTACAGGTATACATAGATAGAGGGCACAGGACCAATTTAATAGGATGGGATGATACTTAAAAGGTGAAATTAAGAGGTGAGAGAGGAATATAATGAGAGGAGATGGGGAGAGACAGAATGGGGTAAACTATCTCATAAAGAAGAAGCAAGGGAAAATGGTTACAATGGAGGGGGAAAACAGGAAGGCAAAAGGGAATGGGTCAACCTTATTCTCACTGAATTTGGCTCAGGGAGGGAATGAAATACACACTAAATAGAGTATCTCACCCTACAGGAGGGTAGGGGGGAAGGGAAGTTGGAAGCACCCACTTTTGAAAAGGGACGGGATCAAAGTAGGGAATAGAACAAGTGGGAGGTGGGATAGGAGGGAGGGCAATATAGTCAGTCTTTTACAATATATCTACTATGTTACTGTTTTGCATTAGCTACACATGTACAACCTATACTGAACTGCTTATCTTCCCAGTAAGGGTGCTGACAAGGGAGGAAGGGAATGAATCTGGAAATCAAAGTTTCAAAATAAAATGTTAAAAAAATATATATATCATCATTATTATTATTATTATCAATACTATTTTGCATGTAATTGGGAAATAAGATATACAGGCACTGGGGCATAGAGATTCACCGTACCCTACTGGAAAAGTCAAAGGGGATATGGGAGAAGATATGGGAGAGAGCAGTTTGGAGGAGGGGATATCCTGTGGGACTGCTATTTTGGGGCGGTGGGTAGGGGTAAAATGGGGAGAAAATTTGTAACTCAAAATCTGGTGGAAATGAATGATGTAAATCAGAAGTTAATAAAGCATTTGAAAAATGAAAAAAAAAAGTCACTGACTTTTCTTGCAGAATATCTTGGCTTTCTTTATTATGAAAGAGCTCATGATTCAATTCAGTTGCAATCATTAGCACAATGCAGACAATTTTAATTTTTAAATCATCCTCCCTGACTACACTGATGGGCACAGCTGTTCATTATGATAGGATATAAATGGGGATAATGAAAAGAAACTAGTATCTTTATCTAACTTTTTTTTTTTGTCTACAACAGTCCCACTCCCCAGGTCAATTATAGCAACTATCATGTTTAAAATATGGTGTTTCCAAAAAGAGACACAATTCACATAATACACATCAGAGCAATAGCAACACAGATTGGGAGCTAGACGTAACCAACTCTAGTTTATCCTAAAGAGGTGGCAGGCATTCATGAAAGCTGCCTGACATATGAAAAAAACAAAACAAAACAAAACAAAACAGGAAACTAGGATAGAGATGTGAGTTGCTAGATGTTGAGAGAGCTTCTTTATCTGGAAGTAGCTAACATCCCCAAGTGCTTTTAAAGCCCCCAAAACACATTTCCACATCTAAATTGAAAGTGATAAAAGATCTCACCAGATGGTTTTACAGATTATATGAGAGCTATGGTCAGAAGTCTTCCAGCCAGCTGGATCTGGAACATATACTAGTGGCTACATGTGAATTCAGGGAAGTGCAAGGTGCCTGTCCATCATCTTTGTGAAAAATTCAGGACTGTTTCAATTTGTAGGTGACAGACACCTACAAATTTACTTGGGAGGCATTATGGTACAGTGGAATGAAAGCTGGGTTGATCAAGGATCTCAGTTCAAAACCCAACTGTCACTTACTGTTGATTGACTTTGGGCAACACATATTCCCTATTTGGGCATCAGTTTCTTAATCTATAAAATGAGGCGTATGGATTAGATGACCTCTAAGGTCCTTTTCGGCTCTAAATCATTGGTCCTAAGTGAGGGGCTTTTCAATATCTCAAAGAATTACCAATAGGTGTTTCCCTTTGAGACTGTGATCCTTAGAACAACATTTTTCTCTGCTTCAGTAAGGTAATCAGTGGTCTCTTCTCCCACTTCAGGACCAAGTAACGGTGTTTGGCTCGGACTCATTGCATTTGTGCTATCCCGTCCCAGTTTCTGGGTATTAAGGAATATATAACTTGCTTCCTCCTTTTCATAGGGTAATATCTACTTTAGTCCAGACAAGTTCTTTAGGAGGAAGGGATGATACCTGGCAGAGTTTATTTTCCCTTACCATTCTCTGCCTGCTGGGAACTACTGTCCCTCTTTAATGCATAAAGGAATTAAATTGCTCACATGGGAAATAGAATGTCTTCTATTTTCTCTAATCATGGACAGCCAACGTGCCTCACATAATCTTTCCAGCAAAGATCTTCAGTCTCACAATGACACACTTAATGATGGCCTTTAATCATGGATTTTTGCTATAAAAACATAATTAATCTTGTGGCATCGGAAAACAATGTTGTTCATTTTCTCAGTACTCTTTTCCGACATGAAGGGATCAGATTAATGGGTTGTAAAACCTTCCCTTCAAATATTCTGCAGTTCCTTCTACAGAAGTACTGGTTATATTCCTCCTTGGTGAATGAGCATCCCTCTTCCCCCTAGAGCCTAGAAACGAACATCTTTTATAACCAGAGCAAAGTAAGCCCGTAATTTAGAACTCACAATTATAGGACCTCTAGAATTATAGAAAGGCTTGGCATTAACATAGCTTAGGGTATCTTCTTTTTAAAAGATTCTCCATGGAAGTATGAAAAGAAGAAAAAAGGATGTATCACCATAGTTTCAAACATTTATTTATGTTAATAAAGATGTTAAAATAAGACAAGAAGAAGTGCAGCAAGTAGAAGACTGAAAGAAGGCTGACCTGGGTCACATCAATGCTTAAGGAGAAGGAATGTCATCTATAGTCTGTGACTATGAAGATTCAAAAAGAAAGCAATTTTAAAAAATTATTCAGGAATAAGATCAGAGATATGGGAGTTTTAGAATTTCCCTGATTCTGGTCTTTATGCACCTGCTCTTTCAGGAGGAGAGGAGGAAAGGATGTGAATAGGTGCAGGAATAATGGGGAATGGTAGGCACTGAAACATGATTTCTACAGGATTTCAAAAAGATCATGCCCTGAAAATACTGTCCAAAAATGTCTGATGAAAAAAAAATGGAGTTATAAGTTTAGAATTATTTTAAAAAGTCCTTTTGGGGAAAATACTTTCAGTAGTAAACCAAGCCCAATTGCTTATTCCAACTAATTTACTGTAAAATACATTCACATAAATGTGCCATTTAAAATGGTATTTGATTTAGTATAGTGTCATTTCATTTTATCCCACTTCAGCCCCACTATTTCTTGAACAATGTATTTTTGGGCAAGGATATTTCTTCATTAAACACTATACATGATTCTAATATTCTCAATCCTTAAATAAGTCCTTGGAAGTAGAAATAAACTGATTTGTTGGGATCCATTAGGGCAGGTGAGGAATCATTACCAATAAACATTTTGTGGGCATTTATTAATATGAAGGCATTGTGCTAGTCAATGGGGCTACATAGAAATGTGAAACAGAGACTCTTCTCTTTATGAGCCTGAAATATAATTTGATCAAACAAGAAAGAATAGACAACATATGCACAATGCCAAATAACTGACAGCAAGTGATAAATCTGTTCAGAGGAAGGAGGGAGAACACAGTAGATTGGTCATCAGAAAAGGCTTCATAGAAGAAGTAAGAAGTGAGGTGGACCTTGAAGGATGAATAAAACATCAACAGATAAAAGAGGAAAAATAATTTTTTTTTAAGCAATTGGGGTTAAGTAACTTGCTCAAGGTTACACGGCCAGGTGTTTCTGGGTGGGTGCTAAGTGTCTAAGCCTGGGATTCGATCTCCAGGTCATTCTGACACTGGAGCCGGTGCTCTTACTTGCTGTGCTACCTGGACGCCCCAAGAGGAAAAATATTTTACACAGAAAGAAAAATAATGTGGGTTTAGTGGACAGAGTACATTAGTTTGATTGTAATGGTAAGATTGTTTAAGGGACTAAGAGTAGATAAAATTGTAGTGAGTCAGACTGTGGAAGATCTAAAATGCCAAATTAAGAGCATTAGGCTACAATAAGCCAATGAAATTTTAGGTGCTGAGAATTGATGTGTGAAGTTGTGTTGTAGGCAGATCAATCTGGTAGTGTTGTACAGAAGAGATTTTTGAGGGAGCAGTGGTAGTGATTAGAGATAAGAGACCAGTTGCTAGACTAATGTGAAGTGTTAAGAGTTTGAATTAAGCATTGGGAATTGGAAGGATGGAATTACTTAGAACTGAAGCATCAAGGTGTGACTTGGTGAATGGGCATGGAGAATGAAAGAGAGAAAACCAAAAAAAATGATTCCTAGGGTCTAAGGCCTGGGTGACTGAGGGAACCGTGAACGGTGCTACTAACAAATAAGAAGCCTACCAAGATGAACTATTTTTGTTGGTGACTGGTGTGTGGTGAAAGAAAGAATGATGAGTTTGATGGGATGTTCCAGGCTGCCGAGATTTTGAAAACCTTTCTTAGCACATTCAGTGAACTAGGCTAAGGAGATTGCTATACTGTGGTTGAAATGAAAAAAAAAAAATGATTTTAAACAGGCAAATGCTGAAGGTAATAGAATTCTGTCTAGGTTATGAATTTTAAACACTTATATAAGCACCATCATTTACAGGTGGATATGAGCTCTATCTGATTGAATATGAATGAGGCAAGCTTTGGAGAGTAGCTACTTTGTTTCCTTAAGTTTCCTTTCCTTATCTCTAGCTCATTTTGGGACATTTCCCACCAACTGTTCTAAAGCTTGTCTGAGTCACAGATAAAAGAGTAGTTTTCTTCAGCACAAATGCTCAAAGAACCAGATTCAGTGAGGAAAAAATGATCAGAGGTTTGAGGAAAAAGGAAGGGTTGGGGAAGAATAACTGATGGTGGCACCACACTATTTCCACAAGCAGAAAGTGTCCTCATGAAGGGGAAGAAGAGGATGAAGCTAGCTCTTCAAAACGTTGTCTAGCCCCTACCTCCATGCAGACAGCACTATTAAAAGAAAAAAGGGAAAGAAAGTGACTTTTATAACTTGCCTTTTGTTAGTCTTTTGGGGATAATTTTCAACTTTTTATAAAGTGAATTTTTTAAAAAATGGAAAAATTGTTTTACATAATCATTGATGTACAAATAAAAAATTAATATTAAAAAAAACTCAGTTTACTAAATGAGACAAAGAGTGGTTAAAGTCTAGCCCTTCTAGCTTTTTGTATTATTCTAATTTCTGCTTAGGTTAAAATCTCGAGTTTCACCTTTAGTACAGTAAGAAAGCAAAAATGACATTTTGTTTTAGAATTAGTGGGAATGAGCATAGAGTGAGGGTTTTATTTATGCACTGGTCTTATTCCTCTATTTCTGCCCTTCCTACAAGCTATTTTCCATCTTAATTGTTACGATGACTAAACAACTCTCCACTGTGTGCATCATACACAAAGGCACTTCATTCCAGGTCAGTATCTCCAAAGTACACTATGGACTTCAGCTTACAGCAATCTTCAACCTCTGTAGTTTGTGGTTTAGTTTTCTACAGGAGAAAGTCATATCATCTTTCTGAGCAGTGATTATTTCTTTTCCCCAGTTAGTACCAGAAAAACTATTCTCTAGAGGTTTATAAATTAGCTCTAATGTCCTGGATTCAGGTCAGGTCAGAATTGGATAGGAATTGTTACAGGGTGCTTAGTGAAACAATGGATGAACAGTAATGAATATCAGATTTTTTTTTCCCCAAAGAGAACAGGTTGGGAATAATGGATGTGAAAGGATTTGCTACCACATGTTTGAAACAGATTGTATTGAAATCTTGTAGGTTAGATATTTGTTCAATTGAATACCTATATGAATTTGCATGGAGATTCAACTGAAAAACTATATCAGCACAGATGAATGCTTAAAATCTGAACTGGAATGCAAATGATGGAAAAACAGTCTTCCAATCTTCCTTCTTCAGCAGAAAGTTTAAATTACTGATCAAATGCTGACTAGTAGAAGGCAGAAGACTAAAAAAAATATTTCCAAATAAATGTTAGCTGGTCCCCATATAAAGAGGGCTCTAGTGGCTAAAAGGGAAAGACTCAAGTCTTTCACTAAAGGCTGTATATGGGAAAGCTATTGGGCTGTGTTAGGAAAATTTCCACCTTTTAATTTTATATATGCAGAAACTGAGTGGATCATTTGTTAATGGTTATAGAATGGGACAGTAGCCAAGTCAGTCACTGAACCTCTCCGTAAACCAGGCAACTCTCTGATACTCATAGTTCTTGAATAGGTGCCAATCTGTTCTGGTAGAAGGAGTTTCCTCATTGAGAGTTTCTGATACCAATGAAATCAAAGATCTGTAATCCCACACCACCTTTAAAAGAAGTCTAGGTGACTGAGTCCAGCATTTAAGATCAGGAAATAGAAATAATTATTAGCAGTGGCAAGGAAAGCACAGATTCAATCTCTTAGGTCCCATATCCATAGAGAAGGATTGTTTGCATAAAACAATCAATGGTGGTAGAGTAGAAAGAACAACAGGCTAGTTTTGGATTAAGAAAACTATGGTTCGAGTCCTGGCTCAGATACTAGTTATGGAACTTTGGTCAAATTAATAGGTTTACAGAATTTTAAGCTGGGAGGGGCTTTTGAGATAATCTATTCCTACCCCATGTTCTGACTCTCCTTTCCAATTAGACCAAAAACTTGCCTTCTGTGTAAATGTACTTTTAAGAGTTAGGGTTTAGCTTGGTTGTGACCTATAGCCAGGAACTTCTGGATAGGAAAGTACCTTAATGCACTTACAAAACACAGTTCTCTAATTTTTTTTTAAATACAAATGGAAGTTCAGGTACATTATGTATTTAAAAAGTCTTTAATGGGCTAGAAAAGGAATGTGGATACACAAAACAAATGACAAATGGTCACTCAACACTTCCTAGATGACCTCTGACCAGTACCTCTGGAGGCGATCCAACCCATTTTTTGGACAGCTCTAACACTTAAACTCAGATGACTAGATATTTATGAAACTTTCCTTTTTTTTCAGGGATACTATTTTCCCTCTGATTTCTTTACTTTTCAAGCATCAGTAGTAAATGTTTTTATTGATGTTGAATTGTTAATTTTAATCTTTTTATTTCTTGATCTCTTTGTATCATCTTTACCTTTCACTTTTGTACTTTTTATTTCAACTGCTGATTAAAAGAATCAAGAATTTATGACGCGGTTTTGTATTCTGTATTCCTTTCTGAATGTTTCTCTTCTGTTGCCTTTAATTGGTCATGATGGTATTTTCTACTATGTGTATGAGCTAGATACTGATGTCTTCTTTCAATGTCTTACTGTAGTTAATCAATAGTAATCTCAAGTTGCTTCTGTCATGGTGGAATTTATCTTTCCTAAGTAGTATTACTTGGATATTATTCCTATAATATTCCTAAGGAGCATTATCTTTTCTCCTATGGCTCTCCATGGCAACAGCTCTATAGATTATTATGTGAAGGATCTGAAACATTTTAATGCTTTCTGTCAAGTACTGTGGGAAAATGTGTTTGTGCATGATGATAAGAACATATATCAAGTTTAAAAAATAACTATTTTGGTAAAATCAGTTGGCTAAGTATGCTCATTTTCTTTGTAAAATCATTGAAAATAGTGTTGCTGTTTTGATCATGAACTTTATTATTAGTATAATTTCTGGAGTTTGAATTAATGGAAAATTTTGTATAACTTCAGTGTCTTCATCTTCTAGAATCTCTTTAGTGTTATCTCTCATTTTATCTAAGCTAGGCTTAGGGATGAAGCTGTTTCTTATGAGTGATTTGTACTGGCCAGTAATAGGCTTCTGTGACTTGGAGCTGGGTGGACTGTGGATAAAAAGCAGTTTGAAGCCCTCTGAAATCTGTTTTTGTTTTGATATGATATAGTTCTAGCAAATAATGAAAGCAGTCATTTCTTTAGTCTATTTCATATATACATGGCTTTACTTTAGTGGTCAGAGTCATCAGAATCAAACCATTTCTATCAGGTGGGGTATTGGTGTTTCAGATTTGTTCCAATCTATCTTCACTTCTGGTGGTATCAGAACACAAAGGAGCATTTTTCACTTTAGAATCTGCTGTGTCAAGCTCATCATCATGACCACTTTTGACCACTACAACCCTATTCCACCCTTCTATTTCTTGGACTCATAGAAGCAATTTCATCACACAGTGTATGGGATGCTAACCTAGTTGGGGATATCACTAGACCCTAAATGTTCAGAATTTCAGGATTACTATCAGGCCTTCACAGCTACAGGTTCAGGGCATATAGAGTTCTCACTGGAAATCATCCTGGCTAGTAATATTCTATTGGCCACTGCCTATTCCTTTGCCACTTTACAACTTGGATGATGGATTATATTTTGAGGGGGCTGTCAATATTATTATTATTATTATCTTGGTCTCATCTTTTTTAATGGGATATAGACATGGTTTTGAGACAAGGTTCTTGCAGAAATGGATAAAATAACTGCTTTTTGTAGTTTAATAAAAAGTATTATAAGTTGATCTTCTGAAGGTTTGCTGAAAACATATATTACAATGATAGCTGTAGACTAGACAACATACATTATTTATTTTTCTTCCTCTTTCCACATGAATTTTATCTCCTTGCCTAGGTTTCTATATTTTGAAAATTTTTTGTTTCATGTAGCTTAGAGATGCTGAGTATTTGGTATAGTGACATCTTATAACAATATTGCTCTTTTGTGGATCAGTATTGGTCTAGACAATTGTAGGCTATAGTTTGACCTATGATTATGGTCTAATTCCAGTACAGTCCATTGTTTGATGCATCCAGAATATCTTTGGTATGAGTACTTATCCTATGGGAATTTGTTACTTATCAGTCCATGAAAGATTTCAAAATTTCTGACTTATAGTTGCTATTATATATGTTGCAAAATTTCTACTATTTCATGAAATGATCTGGATTTCTCAAAGAAGACATTATAAACTTCTCTTCTTAAGCTTCCTACATCTCCTTTTCCCTCTCTCTAAGCTGAGGACCATATCTCCAAGCTGAGAAAGATGAACCTATAAGACATGAGCTGTGCTTCTCCCTTTTTCTTCACATAAAAACTCCTTGACACCAGAGTCCACAACTTTCCTCTTTTCTATTGGTCTCTTGACAGTGAGGTAATACTTTTCTTTTGCTTAACTAAATCCTCTAGACAGACCCTTCATCTTAGCTTCTCTATAAAATTCAAATCCTCTATTTTCAACGTCTCCCTATCTATTAGTTCTTTTCCTACTATCTTCAAACTTGTCCATTTCTTCCATCTTAAAAAAAAAACTTCACTAGACCCTATGATCCCTTCGAGACACTGTCCTGTATTTCTCCTTTCTTTCGCAGTCAAACTTCTAGAAAAAACGGACAAAACAAGTATTTACTTCTTTTCCTCTAACTCGCTCCGCAGTTCTTTGTCATCGGTCTTCCCATCATAGTACTCTACTGAGAATTCTTCTCTAAAAGTTACATGTGGGCTCTTAATTGAAAGCTCTGACAATTTTTTCTTAGTCTTCATTATTCTCCTCCTATCTGCTACATCTCACACAGCTGGCCAGGCTTTCCTCCTGAATGCTCCTCCTCTTGGTGCCTCCTAACACTACTCTTTCCTACGTGTCTAACTCCTTCTCAGGCCCTGTCGGTTGGCGCATTTTCAATGTTACAATTTCCAACTGTTAATGTTCCATAAGGCTCTTTCCTGGGTCCTCTCCTTTCTCTCTCACACATGGTGTCTCTATCACCATGGGTTGCCATGGGTTTAATCGATCACCTCTATGCAGAAAACTCCAGGGCATCTAGGTGATACAGTGGATAGAGTGATGGGCCTGGAGTTAGGAAGACATGAATTCAAATCCAGCTTCAGACACTTACTAGCTGTGTGACTGTTGGGCAAATCACTTGACCCTATTTGCCTCAGTTGCCTCATCTGTAAAACAAGCCGGAGAAGGAAATGGTAAACCACTCCCGTTTCTTTGCCAAGAAAACCCAAAATGGGGTCACAAAGAGTTGGCCACAACTGAAAAACAAGAAATCTATGCAGATGACTCACGGATCTATAGATATATTGACAGCCTCTCCTCTGAGCTTTAGCGTTGCATCAGCATGCTCTCACTGGACTTTTTAAACTGGATATCTCAGAAACAACTCAAAACCAACAGGACCAAAACAGAATTGATTATTGCCCCCAAAACCCATTTGTCTTCCAACATCTCTACTTCTGTGAAAGGCAATATTCTTTTTAGTCTCTCAGGTGTATGACCTTGGCATTGTTCACAAATCTTCTCTTTCCCTCAGTACACATATCTGATTAATTACCAAAATTTGTTATTTTTAGTTCCACAAAATCTCTTGTGTCTGACCCTTTTTCTCTAGTGACTGCTATTGTTCAGCCCCTAATTACCTTTCATCTAGATCAGTGGTTTTCAGCAGGAAAACCTCTTTATACTCTGAGGAATCTTCAATGAGCTTTTGTTTATGTGGGTTACATCTAAAATTATTTACCATACTAACATCATTATGACATGAGTTCATCTAATTGTGAAAATAGTTTTTGCCTTGTAGACCCACCCTGCTCCAAAAGAATCCTGGGGATTCATATGCGTCCCCAGATCACATACTGAGAAATGCTGACCTAGATTATGACAATGTGCTCCTAATTCATCTTCCTATCTCACCTTTCCCACTACAAGTTACCTCCTACAAAGCTGCAAGAATGATTTACCTTAAATAAGGCTCTGAGCACAAGAGGTCCCTCCTCAATACTCTACAGTGAATCCCAATTGATTTTAAGATAATAACAGAATCACAAAATCTGAGAGATGGAAAAGACTTCAGTGGCCATCTAATACAATCCCAAAAAGATGGAATTCCCTCTGTAACATACCTGACAAGTGGTCATCCAGTCTTTGCCTGAAGATTTCCAAGGAGGTGAAACCCATCACCTTTAAAGGAATGGCATTCCACTTTTGGACAACAATAACTGTTAGGAAGCTTTTCCTACTATAAATCCCAAATTGGCCTCTTTATAACACTGGATCTATTGCTCTCATTTCTTCCCAAACAACACAATTCCAATAACTTATCCACATGACATTCTTCTAAAGAGCTATAATATTCCCCCTTCCCCCAGTCCTTTTTTCACTAGACTAAACACATATAATTCCTTTAACTGCTTCTCATGTGATGGACTGATGGCCCTTCACCAAACTGGTTTTCTTCCTCTGGACGTTCTCCAGCTTATCAGTGTTTTTAAGCTACAGTGGCCATAACTGAACACAGCACTTCAGAGGAGTTCTGACAAGGACAGGGTACAGTAGGGTACATCCGATCACCTCTCTATGCCTGGAAACCACGCCCCTCTTAATGCCTGGGTGTTTTTGGCTATCAGGTCACACTGCTGACTCATATTGAGCTTGTGATCTACTAAAACCTAAGAGCCCTTTCAGAACAATTGCTGTAGACCTATGTCTCCCTTAGTTTGTATTTGTGAAATTGATTTTTTGTACCTAAGTGCAAGACTACATGATTTCTTATTGAATTTCATCTTGTTAGATTCAGCTTGTTGACCAAGCCTATCAAGATCCTTATGTATGCTGACTGTCATTTAGTACAATAGCTATTCCATTCACTTAAAATAAATTTCTTCGTTTAGTTTTTACAGCCCTTCATAATTTAACCTACCTCCAATTTATTTTTTGCATCTCACTGTATTTTATTCTCTCTTCCATACTGAGACCCCTTCAAGCACTGGCCTTTTTTTTTTCCTATTTCTCAAAGAGGGCATATAATTTCATTTCTCTGTGCCTTTGGACTAGCTGCCTCCCATGCCTAAAATACTCCTCCTCCTCATCTCTGCCTCCTGGCTTGTCTTGTTCACTTCAAGTCTCAACTAAAATTCCACCTTCCACAAGATACCTTTCCTAGGCCTCCTTAACCATAGGGCCTTCCTTCAGAGATAAATTTAAATTAGCCGGCATATATCTTATATAAGTTTTTTGCATGTTGCGTCCCCCATGAGACTGTGAGCTCCTTGAGAGCTGATTGTTTTTGCTTTTTTTGTATCCCCAGTGTTTAGCACAATGCCTAGCACATAGCAGATGATGAATCAATGAATGTGGTTGAACTGATATCTAAATGAGGATGTTTTCTCCTGGACTGAGTATATGATAATAGAATTCTTAGAGGCAATAATTAATGTGGAACATAATAAAACTCAGCATTTCAAGAATTCTCAAGGATAGGAAAAAAGTCTTCTAACCTTTTTAACTTAGCCCACCTCAAACAATTCAAATGCTATCTAAAAGGAAGATAGAAAATTTCAGTAGACTTCTGCAAACTAAAATTCTTACGTGCCCATCCATCCTGCTCCTCCTTGAAATCAGATGCTCAACTATAGATCTAAGAGAGTAGGTAGGAAAATATCTTTACTAAAAAGGGGTATAAGTAGATATGGAATAAATATAAAGAGAAAAAATACAAGGTAGTTAATGAGAGGTCAACTAAGCATATTGTCCATTTCAACTTTTGATTCCTTCCACATAATGCTTATTCATTTCTCTAAAGTGAGAGAATCTGAGAAATTGATCTATTCAGCTGATAAACGAATGTGGAAAAGTTTGGTTTTACTCTACAGAGAATATCTTCATGGTAGTAAGAAAGCACCAAGAATCAAGTTGGGGAAGAGTTACAGAATCACAAATCTCAGAGATGGAAGGGCTCTCAAGAGAAGAAAGTAAACATGGAGCTTACCTATGAGTGAGTTCAGTGAGGAATAAGAGCTGACTCTTCTCATCTTATCGATTGTCTCAAATGAAAGGATGTACTCTTCGTTTTCAGGGCTGCCCAAGGTGCTGCTTGCACTACTACTGGTGCTAAGATTGCCTGGGGAAAATGCAACTGAGCTCCCAGCTGTCCAGAAGCAAGGCAGGAGAGAAGGAGAAAAAGTTAAGTATTATTTTCTGGTCTTGTATAAGACCAACCACTTGGTCTTATACAATTGCATGCTTTTAAAGTACATAACTAACCTAAGAGAGAGAGAGTAGAATGCATACACACATACATACACATGCAGAGGTTATGCTTCTTTTGAGAAGAAATGTACTCACAATAAACACTGTTTACAAATATATAATATCTACTAATTATAAGTTAGAATGTATGGATTACCCACTGGAGGTTAAAATGCATGATCAAGATGGATTTGATTACTGCACACATAGGTCATTCCAGAGGTTAACTATAATTACTTTGGAAAAAGCCCACAGCCAATAACTGGTAGGTAGGGAGATACTGTGTATGTGAGCAGCTGCCTAATAAAAATGTTAGTAGATGGCATTTCATGGCATATGAATACCAGTAGAGAAGGTATACAGAAAATGTAGTAGAGATAAACCTCCATTCAACACAGAAAATTCAAGCGTCTTACATTCTTCAGTCAAGCTCAGATTCTGCAATGACTTGTTCAAACTTCTTGCTGTGGTAACTGCTCTAATATTTCCATAGGAGCTGACTGAGCGAAGTCTAGGTGTACATGGACCATCTCGCACAGGTGTCAAACTCCCCCCCTCTAGTTGGAAAGAAGAAAAAAACATACAGGAGAAAAAAGGGTAAATTGCAGACTCAAACCCAGAGAATTATATTTTCCAAGTGGGCAGATGTACTAAGGATTCTTAAGTGGCAACAACTGTAGAGACAAATGATTCCTGGAGCAATGTCTATCTAGAGTCAAGTGTGGGAAGCACCTAATATTTTTGCAATGCACTTTAACAAAGCAAAAGAGCACAATGATTATGAATGATAAAAATGGACAAAACCAAGAAAAAAATACAAATTCTGCAGCTCGGAGAGGTATATATTATCCTAATCTTATGAGACTTGGCCTTAATTATATCTGGGGTGGACAATCTCTAAGAAAAAAAAAGTATGTGATAAGAAGTGCTATTAATGATCTATAGAAGTTCGTTTCTTTCTGAATCACTCCTTCAACTGTGACCCAGCATGGTCTACTGCCCTGGTGTTCTGGATGTTTATCAAGTCTGCTAGTTGTAATCTGCCTCTCTAAATTTCATTGTTTTCACTGGACAAGTTTATTTGCTCTTCTGCTTCCCAGAGTTACTAAACGCAATGGTACTGGTAGAGAAGAGCTCATTGTCCTCACTGCAGAGAGAGGTGGATTTTAGTAATATGGGTAGTTCTATCTGTCCTTTGAGATCCTTTTAAGGATGAAATGTAAATGTTAAAGATGACTACAATTTGCAGCTAAAAGGACAAATAGAGGGAAAACATAGCTTTCTAACATGATTCACAGCTACAGACAAAGAAATGATTAAATCACTCATCATAGGGGGAGTTCAATTTTCTCTTCCTCAAGTTCCTGTTGTAGCAGTTGTTATCCTTAGAGATTTTTCACCATATGCAATTTCCAAAATGACATTAAATAAGGAAAAATAAGCGGGTCAGTGGCAATTCCTTTTTCTTCCCTAAATGAAGCCAAAACACATGAGAACAAGAAAAAATAGCATATGGAACAGCTGGTGAATATTCAAAGCTAGGCAAATTACCTAAAAGCCTGTGAACACACCATTCTCCTGAAGTAGGGGTTAGTAAAATTAAACAACCCATGAAAAGGTAACTTTTTTGTAGACTAGGGTTATTGTTTTAGAATAACCATGGTTCTGGACAGGTCAGAGTTTTTCAGAGTTACACAAAAGATGAAGATGTACCTGTGGCAGCTGGAGAAGGCAGAGGGTAATTCTTTTCTTCTTCGATGAACTGCAAGGCTACAGTGCAGAAATTGCTCTCATACTGAACCACAAGATGACTCAGAGCAACCACCAGTTCCTGAAGAGAGGGAGAAGGAAAAATAACACTTATCTGTAGCTTAAATGATTGGCGTGGAAGGAACTCCCATTGAGGAAAGCCAGCCTAATTCAGCCAATAGACTAGGCTAGCTGCTTGACCTCAAGAAGCTGAGAAACTACCTAGAAACAAAGTCAAGATTAATACAAAATGCACAGTTTTGGTTAAAAACATAAGACTCAGCCTTTGCATTGGAAACAACTTTGTTACACTGCAACAACTGTCATAAAAAGTAATCTCTGAAAATGAAAATGTTATTGAGATAACAGAGTTGTCTGCACAGAACAAATCTCCAAGGAGACAATGGCATCATGCCCAATTTAGAGCTCACCTATTAGTGGCAAGATTTGAAGGGCACAACTAGCAAATTATAAATGGAGATGTTAATGAGTTACACAGAGTAGAAAAAGGAACCCAACTCAGAACCTAATACTTACTGCTTTCACCTAAACTGCAAAGCTTTTCTATTAATTGGAAATGACATTAATGGTATTCTTTCTATACTGTATCTCTATTTTAGAATAGAGAGTACTGCAACAAAGGCACTTCAAGATTATACAGATGCATTGGAAATAAATTTGAAAGTGGTAGAAATTTTAGTGATACTCTTCTTTATTCATTTAAGACATTAATCAAACTTCATCTACTATCCTTTTTTTTTTAAGAAAACACACAAAACACATGTTCTTTAAACGAAAGCCTTCAAGAAATAACTTAGTTAAGAGGATAATTGGGCAGAGTCATAAGGCCAGGAGAAAACTCTGCTATCACAGTAAGTTCTACTTAAATCTCTGAAAAAAAAAAAAAAGCAAGATTCATAGAGCGATCCTACTCCACTGACAGTTTTTAGCTATGTATGTCAAAGGCACAACATGGCAAGTTAGAAGGTCTGAAAGAATTTTGATGCCAACTAAATGGCTAGTAAGACTAGGTTTATTTGACAAAAATCCTGAGTAATTAACCTAATAACTCACATTAATATAATGCATTAAGGTTTGCTAAGTGCTTTCCTTATAATAATCCTATAAGGTAGATAATGTAGCAATCACTCTCAAAAATGACAATGCTTAGAGGAACAGGAGTTGCTTCTAGATCTCTCAAGGAGAGAGAATGAAATTCTGGTGAAATGCAATCTCTAACAAACTAAATATTTATCTGCAACTATAAAAGGGGTGTGTGGGGAGAAGGATGTTTTCTAATTGGGAAAGAAAATATTTATTTTTCCTTAATTCTACTAAGGCCATTTTCCATGAGTTCCCTCTTCCATCCTTCTATTCATTTCAAAACTCACTGACACTTCTATCTCCTCCTTTCCCATAATTCTGATAAGATACTCTTTCTCTTTGCCAGTGGCAAACCCTCTACATGTGTCCCTAATCATAATCCCTCCTATTATCTCTGTCAGATTGATTCCTCAATCAAAGCCTCTCTCTGTGACTGATTTTCAGTCTCTGTATTGGCTTTTTCCCTGTTGCCTTTAAGCTTTCACTCCTGTCTTTCCCTTCCAACTACAAAAATACTCAGGAAACCCTATTATCTCCTCAAACCATTGTCCTATATTTCTACTTTATTTCTAATCAATAGTCAATAAGCATTTATTAGCACCTACTCTGTGCCAAGCAATATGCTGAATGCTGGGGATACAAATATAGAAAGAGAAAGACAGTCCCTGTCCTCAAAGAACTTATAATTAATTGAATGAGGGAAGACAAAACATAAGAGGAAGCTGAAAAGCAAGGGAGAGAGGAAGGAAGGGTACCTAACCAGAGGGCATGGCGGAGAAGTCAGACAGGGAAGTCTCAAAGCAGTGCAGCCAGGTGAGAAATGAGGGGATGTCTGAGCTGGGGCTCTCCCCTCAACTTCTAGAAAAAGCAGTCTCTACTCTCTATCACTCTTTCATCAGCTCTTCATAATCTGTCTTCCCACTGCATCACTCACAGCAACTGCTCTTCCCAAAGTCACCAATAAGCTCTTGGTCACATATGATACTTTTTGGGGTGTTTTTCTTGCTTCAGTTCTCTGCTGCATGACATTGCTGACCATGTTCTCCTGGATGCTCCACACATCCTGCCCTGCTTCTCCTCTGAGTTTTAGGAATGCTTATTGTCACCCTTAACATACTTTTTCAAACTGTATATCCTGGAGACATTTCAACTTAACATATCTAAACACAGAATTCATTATCTTACCTCCCCAAATCACCTGTCTTCCAAACTTCCCTATTTCTGTGGAAGGCATTACTATTCTTCCAGTTTCCCAGGTTAAGTATCAAATTTTCCCTCTCCCTCAGCATATATTTATCTGTTTAGTGGTCAAACTTGGCTATGTTTTCTTTCTGCCGCTACACCTCCACCCCCTTTTATTTTCTTTTTTCGAGGGCAATTGGGGTTAAGTAACTTGCCCGAGGTCACACGGCTAGGTGTGTGTGTGTGTGTGTGTGTGTGTGTGTGTGTGTGTGTGTGTGTGTTTTAAGTGTCTGAGGCCGGATCCGAACTCAGGTCCTCCTTCTCCAAGACTGGCACTCTACTCACTGCACCACCTAGCCACCCTCTAATAATTTATCTTTTTTTTTTTTTGCTTTTTTGGAGTGGGGAGGGCAGGGCAGTTGGGGTTAAGTGACTTACCCAAAGTCACAGGCCTAGTTTTTTGTGCTAAGAGAGGCCGGATTTGAACTCAGGTCCTCCTGATTTCAGGGCCAGTGCTCTATTCACTGCACCACCTAGCTGCCCCTCTGACTCCCTTTTGTCTAATCCCATAAACACCACCTCATCATCTCCTGCTCAGACTATTGCAATGTACCATCTATTCATCTCCTTGTTTGATCTTTCTGCACTCTAGCATATTATCTACACTATTGCCAAAGTGATTTTCCACAAGCACAGAATATAAATGTCATTCTTTGACTACAACAAACAAAAAACAACAAAAACCTCCAATGGTTTCCTATTACTTCTAGAAGAAAACATAAACTCATTTGTTTAGCTTTTAAAGTTTTAAAAACTTATTTTCCATTCTCATTGTATGTTACTCCACTTCTTATACTGTGTTATTGCCAAACTGACAATCTGTCTATTCCTCAAAAGGGGTATCCATTTCCTGCCTTTCTACCAGCTCTCCTCCATGCCTAGAATGTATTCTCCTCTCCTTGCCTCACCTCACAGTATCAATCTCCTCCTTTAAGATTTAGCTCAAGAATTACCTTCAACATGAAGCCTTTCCTCATGTGGTAACATTTAGTGCCCTCATACTTAAAACACCTTGTGTTTATTCTTTTTATACGTATTCCATATGTGTGTGTGTGTGCATATATATTTGCTTTTTTGGAGGGGGGAAGGCAGGGCAATTGGGGTTAAGTGACTTGCCCAAGGTCACAAGGCTAGTAACTGTTAAGTGTCTGAGGCCGGATTTGAACTCAAGTCCTTCTGACTCCAGGCCTGGTGCTTTATTCATTGTGCCACCTAGCTGCCCTGCATTCCACATATTCTTACATATGTGCTTGTCTCCATTCCAATGTAAGCTCCTTAAGAGTAGGGATTTATTTGTATTTGTAATATTTACTACAATGCTTAGCACATAGGTGTTTGAAAAACATTTTTGAATATTGATTCTAGCAATCACCTATTTGTATTTTAAGACTAGAACTGTGCTTTAAAAAGAACTGTTCCAAACAAAAAGGTCTGGAATTTTTTAATAGTTTTTATCCCAGCTCTCTCAACTGTAGTATTGTCAAACTGTTGTGCTTCTTTTATTAGGAGGAAATGTAAAGTTCTCTCCACAAACACAAACATCACGCAATGAAATAATCTGTTTTCTCTCATAAAAATCCACTGGCATTTAGCAACAGGTGGCTTCTATTTTGTTTTTGGTATATTCATTGCTCATTTATACCTTTCTATACCTTGGGATGGATTAAAAGTTCAAAACAATATGAATTTGCTAGAGTCTTCCAGGACACCCACATTAAAGATTTAACTTGGTCAGATAAAAGATATTCAGTTTAGGGGAAAATAACAACAAATGACAATTCAAAGTCAGTGTGGTATACTCAGCCTCAGAAGTCAAGAACACCTGGGTTCAGTTTCCACTTCTTTTTTTTTAAGGCAACTGGGGTTAAGTAACTTGCTCAAGGTTACACGGCCAGTATTTATTTCTGGGTGTGGTGCTAAGTGTCAGAGCCTGGATTCGATCCCAGGTCATCCCCACTCTGGGGCTGGTGCTCTTACTCGCTGTGCTACCTGGCTGTCCCAGTTTCCACTTCTGATAACAACAGCTGTGTCTATGGCCATGCACTTAACTGTTCAGTAACCAAGAAAACTCTGTAAACTGCAATTGGTAGAGGGAGGTTCCTTAAGAGGAATGGCCTATTCAAAGAGAAATAACACATTAAGCCCAAAACAAACAAACAAAAATCCCTTTTCTCTAACTTAAGTGGAACATTAACTATTCTATGAGAAAGGACAACTATAGGTTCCTTTATTAGAATGAAACCTTGAATTAAAGGTTTAAACTTCACTCTAAACTCCTTGGCTAAAAATACTGGACATAGATATGGTAAAATTCTGATTTAATGGAGAGTGTTTAATTCATTGGTCATGCTTCATGGATATAGTGAACAGTTGATTTATAGTAAACTCCTATCTTTTAGACCAACTGAGGAATGGCAACTGTTCAGAACAGAAAGAAGTCCTGGATATCTAAGTCATTAGATTTCATTTAGCCAAAGAGGGGACTACCCTTTAAAAACATGTCTTCATGGTTGAAATATAATAGTCACATTCAGCCTAGTCCCATGTACCAAAGAAGGAGACAAACTGAGACTACTGGTCTGGTAGTACTAAAGTACTAAAAAATCTTTTCAACACGACTATGGAGAGTCAAATATGTGCTCTCGAAGGGAGTAAAGAGTTGGAAATAGACGGTCAGTCTACTGTCCCTTCATAGAGGTTGGGAAAACAACTAAATCTCTATTTAGTGAAGTTGTCATGCTTCTTCCCCTATTCCTCTAATGCACTTCCTCCCTAAAGACTGCCACAAACTTCATATTTCCAGTAACAAATTAATATTTAGTATTTAATTCATAATTCAAGGCCTCCTAATGTAATACCCTGCCATTACAACAGAGACAAAATAAAACACCACAATAGAGGATGAGGAACATATTTTGTTTCTAAGAAGAATATCACAAAGGTAGCCCTGGATTCCTAGGAGAATGGGCTCTGACCCAGGCAGTTACTGACTCAGCTGCTTTGATTCCTGTTTCTTCCTCATAGCAGAGATATGTTCCCTAGTACTAAGGAAGAGAACAATCTACTTATATTTCTAATCAGTTTGGTTCAAGGCAGGTATTTGGTTAAGGGAAATAAAATTATGCTTAGTAAATCAAAACTTAATAGGGTTGATACTTGTCTGTTGTACTGCTATTCTTATTTCTGTGGGTATAGATGGAAACCAAAATTAAAAAAGGTAAAACTACAGGTATTAATTAAGAATAAGTTCATGGAGGGCATGGACTGTGTCTAAAAATCATTCCCTCTTATTTTTAGGATCAAATATATAATCATCTGTTTGGGGTTCAAAGCCCTTCAGAACCTGGTACCCACACAGCTTTTAGCCATGCCATGCTGCAAACCCTACCCCACTCTCCCAGTGTTCTTACACTTTTCCTATGTATTCTGTGATCCAGTGTTACTGGCCTCTTCCCACAAGACACTCATCCCCCAATTCTGGGCATTTTCACTGATTGATGCCCATGCTTGGAATATTCTCCCTCCTAGCTTCATTTAAGTTGCAGCTAAAATCTCACCTTCTATAGGAAGCCTTTCCCAATCTCTCACCTCCCCTGAGACTTCTTTCCAAAGGTATGAGGTTCATGGAAGTGGAATACTGCATAAATTTTGAGACTTTTCCCATGTATAGATTAGTTCTGCTGATCGTTTTTCCTCTTCCTCCTCTTTTTCTTTAAGGCCCTGAGGCAGCCACTTCTCCTTTGAAGCGAGAAGGGTATATGGCAACCTCATTATACACAGTTAAACAATTCCAAAGAGAACACTAGATAAATTCCTCATGAATCCCTGCACTTGGAAAAAATAATGCAGGTTTGGGTATCTATAAATCAACTCCAATAAAGGAGTTATTCTTTTCATAAGGAATACAAAATGTAAGAGATAATGCTGATAAACCAGCCTAAGGTCACAGAATGTTAGTTAGAAAAGCCCTTAGAGTCCAAAAATTCTTTTTTAATAGAAAAATTTAATGGAATAGAAAGCTAAGAAAGTCTAAAGATGGAAAATGACTTGGCAAAGTTCACACAGCCAGTTAGTGCCAGCCAGGCCTAAAAACTGGTATCTACCCAGTTAGATTCTAAGGTTCTTTTCTGCCCACCACACTGTCCTTCAAAAATGCAAGCTAAGTGCTTTGGGATAAATTCCCAAGCTCACCTTCATTAGAATCTGAAATGTTAGAACAAGATTTAAACTGATTATTTAAGCTGAAATCTTAGAACAAGATTTAAACTGATTATTTAAGCTGAAATCTTAGAACAAGACACACACTCTTTCAATTTAAGCTGACACTTAAAACTAAGCAATTTTCATGAAACTGTAGCATCTCTAGCAAACAAAGGGGTCAGAGGGGAAATATTTCTACATCTATATGTGGGCTTTCTATTGCTCTTTTGAATCATGATAATGTGTTTACATGTTGCTCCTAGGCAGGAAAGAGTCTACCATAAAATCTGCTAAGAGATACAGCCTATTCAAATGTTTTTTTAAATGAATCAAATATATGTCTGTGCCATGAAGAAAAGAAATTTAGAGGAAATTAAATGCACATTAAAGGATCTGCTCTTTAACTGGTGCACAAAAACGTAAAATGAGCGGCTCTTGTTACTGCTTATGGGACCCCCAAATCTCAAATCCCCAGCGTTTCACTGAAAGGTTTTTGATTACTGCTAATCCTGTTGTGGTACAATTCACTTACCTTCCTGACCATAGGACTTCCATCATTGATAAGTTGAGCTAACATCATAGCCACATTGTGATCAATTGTGGTAGAGTGATCAGTCCTCTCTGTAGAGTTACCCACAAAAGTGCCAAGGGCAAAGACTGCAGCACAACGAACCTGAAAAGCAGAGGGAAACAGTTAAGGGATACTTTCTACTGTTCCCTACTTTTTGGATTTGGATTTCTTTCAGATATTCCTCTCATTTAATTTAATTCAACCCAACATATAGTCACTGAGTACTATTTTATGTCCTGAGCTGGCAAAAAAAACCTCACATAAACAATATGGTCTTTGTATTCAGGCACTATAAAATCTTGTTACATACGCAGAAATTACACAACATAAATGATTGCAGTATAATATTAAATGGAAAAATGTATAGCACTTATAAGTCAGGAAGTTTGGACAGGGAGTGAATAGACCATGTGGGCTGAGGTTATGTGAAAGGCTTTGCAGAAAAGCTAGAACTTGAGTAGGACTTTGAAGGATGAATTAAAATCTGAAAAGATATAAAAATAAAAAAAGAATATGCCCATTTGTTTTTGTATATGTGTGTCTGTGTGAAACAACACACATATGAACGGGAATTCAGAAGTATCTTCTTAAGGAAGACTGTTACCCCCTCTTTGAGAAACTTCAGTAACTCTGTATTGCCTCTAGGAAAAAAAATACAAACTCCTCAACCTATCACTTAAAGTCTTCACAATTTGGCCTCAGTCTACCTTTCCAAGTTTATTTCATGTCATACCTCCTCCCCACCCCACCACATATATTCTAGATTTCAGCCAAATTGGCTAAGCTGTTGTTCCGTAAGTTCCATCTTCCATCTGCTCTGTCCACTTCTTTGACAGTAACTGGGCATTTTAGAATTGGCTGCTATCCTATATGGTCTTGTAGTATTAACTTTCTCCCACTTTTACAATGGAAAACAGCCAAGAAGTTCTTCCTGTTTCCCCAATTATAACTTCAAAGATTAATTGTCCATGAGGGCCTAAATGGCCCTAGAGCACCTGGGGTGGATAAGGAGAGGACAAGCTCCCCTTCTCAGTTGATTGACATTCCTGAGAATAGGAATAAGCATTTCGTTCCCTTAAGGCAACTCAAAATCCCAAAGGATAGAATTGGAAGTGGAAGGATTGCAGGCTTGGCTTTACTCAGCTCACTCTGGTAATTCAGATTCTGGATAGAAATAAAATGAGATGATGCAGACCATCTAACAATTAACAAAAGGAAACAGACCTAATATGGAAAGGATATTCAGCAAGGATATTGCATTAATTCAGTTGGGCAGATTTTCACTGTTTTTTCATTTGTCATGAAGGCACATGGGACAGAAGTGTGTGTGAAGCCTGAGGGAGATGCTCTGACTTTTGTACTGGTGAATAGGAAGCTATGGAAATGATTTAAGCTTTAATGCCCTAGACAAAATTAAGTTTTGAGGATGACTATAATACATTTTAAAGAAAAATTAGCCTGCTTCAGATGAGATAGATGTTATTCCAACTATAGAAGGTAATAGAGAACACCTTAATTCCCACCAATCACCATCCTGCAACTACTGAAAAGGGAGTGTTTCTAACACACATCAGAGGTGGGCCTTTTCCTATACAGAAAAGGGAATCTTGGAAGCCATCCTGGGAGTGGTATGAGGTGGTACAGTGAATAGAATACCAGGCTTGAAGGAAGTCAGGAAGACTCAAGTTCAAATTCTGATTCAGATATATATTAGCTGTGTGACCCTTCACAAGAGAGTAAACCTCTGCCTCAGTTTCCTCATCTGTAAAATGGAGATAATAATAGCACCTCCTTCCCAGAGTTATTGTGAGGATTAAATGAGATAATAATTGTAAAGGACTCAGCACAGTGCTTACCACAGAGTAAGTGCTATATAAAAGTTAGTTGTTATTACCGTGTTTTCCCGATAATAAGACCTATCCCGAAAATAAGCCCTCCCCTTACTGTGTAAGATTCCTCTAAAATAAGCCCTCCCCCAAAAATAAGCCCTATTGAGATTGCTACTGTAGTGAAGGTGATCCCCTGCGCTACACGCTACATTACAGTACCCTCTGTATGCACTGCCCCCCCGGGGTGAAACGCAGGCCGCGCTCCAAGCTGCATCCAATCAGAGCTGCAGCAGTGAGCGCGTCATCCTGTTCTTTATTGAATTCATTATTGAATAAAGGTACATTTTTTTGTTCACATTTACCTGTTTATTAAAATTGCTGTCAATGTTCATTAAAATAAGCCCTCCCCTGAAAATAAGCCCTCTGGTGTTTTTCTGTCCAAAAAAAAAATAATAAGACAGTGTCTTATTATCGGGGAAACACGGTATTATCATCACCTCAATCTGTATGTAGATTTGGAAAATCACTCTCAATTCCTTTGGGATGTACAGAATATATGCTATTTTATTCCTTTTGAATATGCCTTGTATGTGGGCTTTTAACTTCTCCCCTCTCTAGTGCAGATGCTGGGTTGTCACATAATCATTCATTTGGAGAGGCATTTACTGCCAGATGTAGGAACCAACATAGGGAAGACAAACTGATCAATTCTTCCTCTCATTTTAAAATTCCTCAAATCCACAGAGATAACTCTTTCTAACCATTCAATAAGTTCTTTTAGTATAATACTTTATTTCAAACTTCTTTCAGGTCATGTACAAATTACACAGGTAATTTGTTTATGAATTTTATACATATAAAATATGTATTATATGTTTATAAAGTTTATACATATATTCTCAAAGATCAGGAAGTATGGTATTTCTTTTTGGTTTTGGAAAATTTATATATACATTTTCAAATTACATGTAAAATGATTTTTAACTTTCATTAAAAAAAATTTTGAGTTCCAAATTTTTTCACTCCTTCCCTAAAAAGGCAAGCAATTAGATATAGATTATACATGTGCAGTAATGCAAAACATATTTCCATATTAGCCATGTTGCAAAAGAAAGCAGACTAAACCCTATCCCCCCCAAAACAAAAACAACCTTCAGGAAAAATAAAGTAAAAAAAAAAGTATGCTTTGATCTGCATTCAGATTCCATCAATTCTTTCTCTGGAGGTGGATAGCATTTTTTATTTTAAGTCCTTAGGAATTGTCTTGGAGCACTGTATTGCTGAGAATAGCTAAGTCATTCACAGTTGATCACCATACATTATTACTGTTATGTTGTACAATGTTCTCCTGGTTCTGCTCACTTTACTTTGCCATCAGTTCATGTAAGTCTTCCTGGGTTGTCTTTTTTTTTTTCCTTTTTGGAGGGTGGAAAGCAGGGCAACTGGAGTTAAGTGACTTGCCCAAGGTCACATGGCTAGTTTTGTGTTAAGTCTCTGAGGCTGGATTTGAACTCAAGTCCTCCTGACTCCAGGGCCAGTGCTCTATTCACTGTACCACCTAGCCACCCCCCTGGGTTGTTCTGAAAGCATCCTGCTCATCATTTCTTATAGTATTACAGTATTCTATCTCAACCATATACAAATTGTTCAGCTATTCCCCAACTGATGGGCATCCCATTAGTTTCCAATTCTTTCCCGCCAAAAAATAAGTTGCTATAAACATTTTTGTACAAATTGGTCCTTTCCCTCTTTCTTTGATCTCTCTGTGATATAGACTTAGTAGTGGTATTGCTGGGTCAAAAGGTATAGACAGTTTTATAGACCTTTGGGCATAATTCCAAATGATGAACGATACTTCTAACTGATAAAAATAATTTTGGACACTTTTCTGAAGCAGTTTAGTAAAAAGATATGATCAGTAGACTGAGATAGGTAAAGTATGGCAGGGCTGTGGAGGGGTGATAAAGATGACCTAAAGGGTATTATCTAAAAAACTATAAAGATGACCTAAAGGGTATTATCTAAAAAACTGTCAGAGGGCATCATATCACACTACTCAGAAATTCTAGTAGAGAATACAGGGTCAGCTATTTTTTACAATTGAAAAAATCATAACTTTTTATTAAGTATGGGGACACACATCAATCTTCTTGTTCTAAGTTGAGATTTCCTATCATCTGCTTTCTCTTTCTAGATATACTGATCTCTCTTGAGTTGTTTTCACTGAATATTTTAGCATCTTCACAAGAAACACTCTCATTTTTTGGGCTGATCTGTCAGGGAGGTGAAACATGGCTTCATTTGAATTCCTCCAAGGTCATGTCAAGTTTGCTGATTTAGACAAATGAGACTTAAGAATTTTCACTGAAACATTTGGTAAAGACACTGCTTTTTCAAGGTCTTGAGTCAATTTTATTCTATTGTAATATAAACAGGATAGGTCTGAACAGTCAGGAATGCAAGCCAAAACTAAGAGAGCTTAAACATCAAATATGGAGAAATCTTATCTAGCAAGGATTGAGTTTTATTTTCTTTCTTTAACCAAAAACCTAGTTAGCTCTACAATTCTTTCTAATTGTGGCTCATAGAAACATTTTAAACTTTTTTTTACTAGAGAGAGATCTGGAAAATAGAATTAGTAATACTGGCTCTTAGGAAACTGGATGAAACATTTTATGTTATTTTTCTAAAGAAAAGTAGGGCACAACTGTTATTCATTTCCTTTCTAGATGGAAAAGTAATTGCATGACCTTGGAAATGTTACCTCAGTTTTTTCATATGTACAATGGTGATAATTTTTCTTTCTCCCCTCAGGAAACATAAAGTAGATGTTTTTAAAAGAACACTGAGTGCTTGGGGTGAAATCTAACTTATAGTAACAACCCCATCTTACCAATATCTGAACCACTAGTAAACTTCTGTGGTATACACAAGATATTGTGGTATTCACAAGAATCCAGGAGAGTGCATAGCTATGTAACCCAAAAATCTGTTTGGGAGAAGTTGTTTGCCACCTCAAACTCATTATGTTAAAATAAGCTGTCTGATCTCCTGAAAGTCACTATCAAGTCACTATGTAGACTTTTTGTCTAAAACCGAAATCAACATCTTTCTAGTTAACTCCTCCATCAATTTCTTAATCTACTATTAATGGCATCACAATAATATAGTCACTAGAACTCTGAATCTTTTCTCTAGGTCTCTTGTATGCAATTGGAAAATATTACAGGCATGAAGGGCAGCCCATGCTAAGGGTCCAATAACTAGATGGAGTGTCCTGTAAGAGGAACAGCAAATGTTTGGGTTTTAGAATTCAAAAGGTGAAAACGAATAGGAAGAAGAAAGCTACACATCACTTTGAAATAAATGCTAACTGCTATCATTAAGGACTATAAAGCACATAATGCAGAGCCTAAAATCATCTGGTTCATGAACAGTAAAATAAAATATTGTTATTTAAGAGTGGAATGCTTTGAGGCTAGGAAATCAGGAAGCAAATATATCATCAACTCGCTTGTCATTTCCCAAGAATTTTGAGAGCTTTCAAAATACAGAAACCAGAGTTTTAATCTAAGTAGAAAAAATGATTTAATCTTTAATCTAATTTTATCCTCTTGAAAGATAACATGGGCAACTTGAGATTTACATAAAACCTGATTGCTTTAGGTCTCCACTGTTTCTCTAAATCACCTCAAGCCTTCTACCTTGAGGACATCCGCAAATGCCTACTTAGAAGAAGTCTGGTGGAAATGTTATTTTTCCTCCTAAGCTTATTTTATTTAATAAGAGTTCTTAGGCAAATAAGTTTTAACTAGGATTATGGTTGGTGAAATGCTGTATTTATAAAGTTATATATTAGAGAATCATATTAGCCATGGAAGGGACCTCAGAGACAACCCAATCCAACCTGTACCTCAAGAAGAATCCTACCTCCAACATATCCAATAGTCATCTACCTTTGCTTGAAGACTATACTATGAGGGAGGATCTACCACTTCTAAAGTGAGATTTTTTCATTGGCACTATTTGCAAGTTTTTCCTTACATCATTAACTGTTTACTCATCTACTACAGAAATGAGCTAGCAGAAATCACCCAAACAAGCTAAACAGGTTCCCCACAAATTTATGTTATGTAATCTCAATGGGCTCTCACTAACACAAGGTAAGACTTTTACTGCTCCCTGATTCTCTATCCCACTCTGCAAATCTCTTCCCATAACCCACTCAGCTGAGGACTTCACCTCATACTTTACTGAGAAAGTAGAGGCTTGATGCAATGAGTTCCTTCTTCCCCTTTTCCCTACATATTGTAACCCCTTGACATCACATTCCATTTTCTTCTCCTTTAATCCTTATCAATACCAACCATTCTGTAAGTACCCTTGATCACATTCCATCTCATCTTCTCTAGAATGCCTCAATGATTGTCTTTTATTTCTCTCTAGTCTTCATGTTCTGTCTATCTACTCATTTGCATTTAACTAGGAAAGGAAAACTTTAATTAGGGAATGGGTTCCTTTGAGAGATAGTGGATTTTCTCTCACTGTGCATATCTTTAAGCAAAGGTTGGATGTCAGATATGTTATGGGGGAGATTCTGCTTTGAGGCACAGGTTGGATTAGGTTCTGTCTCTAACATGTCCAATGCTCTCCCACACATAAACCTCCATCCATTCACACACACACACACACACACAAACACACACACAATATAACTAGATCCTACCATACCACTAGTCTCCTATATTCTTCCACTTTCTCTCCTCTTAATCTCTTGCCAATGCCAAACAATCTGGTTTCTGAAGTCATCACTCAACTGAACTGGATTTCTTCAAAGTTCCCAAATCTGACTGCCTTCATTTATTATTCAGCAATTTCTATTTCCTTGACTAGTTTCTCATTTGTATCATACCCTACTCTAACTGGGTGTACCTCAAGGTTCTGTCTTGGACCTTTTTCTATTCTTTCTCAATTGATGAACTTATCAGCTTCTATGATTGGCTTAATTACTACCTCCAAGCAGATGACCCTCTAATCTAATTACAAATCTAGTACCTATTCTGAGGTTTGTTTATAAGCTTCTAATTGCTTATTGGACATTTTAAACTGGATGTCTCAGAAGTACAAAACTTGACTCACTATCTTCTGCTCAAAACTTTTCTATTCCTGTCAAGGGTACTACTTTCCAGTCATTCAGGTTTGTACCCTTGATTCCTTACTTTCTTCACCCACAGGCAATAATGTACCAAATCTTGTTGTTCCTATTTCTACAATTCTCACATTTATTAACCTATATGGTCAACCTCCTCTTCAAGCCCTTATTCCCTCTTCCCTCAGCTCAGAGTACATGGCCCTGATGCCCAGCCCTCCCTAATCTAATCTCTTTTCATAGGCAGAGGGCAGCTTATTGACCCTCCTTGCACCCACTTTACCAGATTAGGGGTTGTCACACTGAGATTGCCTAACCTCTGTCAGGGTCCTAGAAGTAAACCTGGTGTGTGTGTGGTGGTGGGGGGGGTAGGGGTGGAAGAGGCTGATACACTCCTAACACTCACCATTATGGCTTTTGTTTCCCCATGGTTGTGTTTCCATTTAGTTAAAAAAAATCAGTCACAATAACACTTTTTTAAAATAAGAAACATTCACTAAATGAGGCAGTAAGAGCAGGAATGTATATATTATTTGCTCAAAAGAAGGCAAGTATGGGAATAATCAAAATGTATCAGTTCATTCATTCAAAGACCTGCTTCACACTTCCTCATCAATGCACAAGGTATTCATGGAAGAGGGTGGGTATCCACTTAGTGAAACCTAGAATGGAGGTGGGTAAGTACAGAAACCCATTTGCCCAGAGCAACTCATGACTTTATGTAGCAGGTCTTGATGTCCTGAGTCTCTTTAGAGACAATACGCACTTCATGAAACTTCATGTAAAGCAATTCTCTAGTGTTTGGCTTCCCTTGTGGCCCCTAGGCAAAGTTGTTTCTCTCTTACTATTAGACCATTGAAGCAGTGTCAATTTCTTTTACTATACAATAAGCCTTGGCAGGGGTGCTGAGAAAATGTTAAGCTCTTAGCAAAACATATCACCAATGCTCAAAACAGTTTCAAAGAATGCGTTTTAACCTTCTGCTTCCCTGTTTCTTAAGCTATAGAGGGCAGTACAGGACAAAATGGTCACCAAATAGAAAGTTTCCCTCTCACAGTCTGCAGATGACAACAGAGGGCAAAAAGCCAAGATGGCCCCTGGAAGCAGGTGACTCTGCTTTTCTCAAATCGTAGCTGCAGAACCAATCTGGCTTCAGTCAACTCTCTCAGCCAACTCAGCCTTTCTAGAGCCAATGGGATCTCAGCAAAGCAATGTCTCCCTTCCATGGCTCCCAGCAAAACAGGTGCAAAACTTGCCTGTTCAACTCCTATAGGTTTCTGTATATTGTCTTTTTTTAAACAAATGCTCCCTTTACCTTCTGTGTCCTCTATCCCTGACTCCTGCTTCTTCTTTCATATGACTGATTCCTTCATTCCTCAATAGCAGGGGTTCTTAGTATTTTTTTAGTGTCTAGTCTTCTTTGGCAGTGTCTAGTGAAATCTATGGAATCCCTTTTCAGAATAATTATTTTAAATGCATAAAATACATAGCATTTCAAAGGAAATAATCTCTACTGAATATAGTTATCAAAATACTAAAAAAAAATTTAAAAAGAAGGGGGTGGCTAGGTGGTGCAGTGAATAGAGCACCAACCCTGGAGTCAGGAGGACCTGAGTTCAAATCTGACCTCAGACACTTAACACTTACTATCCATGTGACCTTAGGCAGGTGCTTAACCCCAATTGCCCTGCCTTCCCCCCTCCAAAAAGAAAAAAAAAGGTGGTTTTACTCCTTACAAAGACCTACCCCTCCACCTGCACAAGTGAAGCCATTACATTATATCTTCTCCAACAGACTGCCCCCTCTGTCATCTCAGCTCTATTACTTATCTTCAATTCTGTCTACTAGCTCCTTCCCTACCACCTAGAAACATGCACATTTCTCCCCCATCCTCAAAAAATCCTCACTTGATCCTTCTATCCCTGCTATTATCCCATAGCTCTTTTGTCCTTTGTGGACAAACTCTTTCAAAAAGGCCATCTATAACAGATCCTCCCCATTCTCTCCTCTTTGTTAACATGCCTTACTTTAGTTTCCTAAATCATTTCACCAATACCACTCTCTCCAAAGTTGCCAATAACCTCCTAATTGCCAAATCCAGTGGCCTGTTCTCTCTCCGCATTCTCTTTGACCTCTCTGTAGCCTTTGATATAGTTGGTCACACTGTCCTCCTTGATAATCTAATCTCTCTCTGCTTTTGGGACACCATTCTCTTCTGGTTCTCACTTTACTTATGTGACCACTCCTTTTCAGTCTCCTTTGCCGTATCCTCATCCAGGTCATGTCCTCTAACCACATATGTTCCTTAGGGATCTCACCTGGGCTCTCTTTTTTTCCTCTCTCTATACTATTTCACTCAGTGATCTTAGCATGGATGTAATTGCTATCTCTCTATGATGATCTCCAATCTCACATTCTAACTGCCTTTCAGATACCTCAAATTGGATGTTCAACAGACATTTTCAATTAAATATACCCAAACCTGAACTCATTACTTTTCCTCCTAGATCCTGCTGTCCTTCCTACCCTATTACTGTAGAGGGCAACTCCTCCATTCTCCCAGTCCCTCAGACTCCCAAGCTAGGAATCATCCTTGACTCCTCACTATCTCTCATTCCCTCACTCCCCAAATCCAATCTGTTGCCAAGGGCTGTCAGCATCTCTCCAATATACCACCCTTTTCTCCTCTGACACTGCCAGCACTCTAGTGTTGGGTCCTTATAACCTTACATCTGGACAGTGATAGCCTGCTGATGGCTCTGCCTGCCTCAAGTCTTTTCCCACTCCAATCCATCATCCATTTGACCACTAAAGTGATTTTCCTAAAGTGCAGGTCTAATCATGTCATCCCCTTTACTCAATAAACTCCAGTGGCTCTCCTATTGTTTCCAGCTTCAAAAACAAAATGCTCTGTTTGGCATTCTAAGTTCTTTATAACCAATCCTCCTCCTCCACTCCTAGCTTTCCAGGCTTCTTATACATTGCTCTCCACCATGTACTCTCTGATCATATGATAGTGGCCCCCTGGCTGTTATGAATCACATACTCCATCTCTTGGCTCTGGACATTTTCTCAGGCTGTCCTTAAAGCCTGGAATGCTTCTCCCTCCTCATTTCCACCTGCTGCCTTCCTTCAAACCCCAATTAAAATTCATTTTTCTATAGGAAGCCTTTCTCAACCCCTCTTAATTCTACTGCCTTCCTTCTTCTAATTATTTCCTATTTATCATATGTATGTGTGTATGTATAGCTTATTTGTACACAATTAATCAATATAATTACATGTATATAGTTCAGCTTGTTTGAAAATATTTGTATGATTCTTGTCTCCTTATGTAGATCGAGCTCCTTAAGGGCAGGGGCTGTCTTTTTGTCTCTTTTATATTGATAGTGTTGAGTGCCTTGTATATAGCAGGCACTTAATAAATATTCACTGACAGATCCGAAGAGTTATCTGATTTGTAGTTTATCAAGTACATCCTTCAAAACTCTGAAAATTTATGTATAAATAAAGTCAGAAGCCACAATGTGCTGCACCTATATTTAATATAGTCAGTGCTCTGCCTTCAAATAGGTCCCATCATTACATTTAACTGAGGGTGAGGTTTTCGGTCTGTGTCTTTATGTAATATTTTAATATGAGGGGCTGAGTTTGTTCTCAAATTGATTTTCCTAGTGTTCCTTGTGCAAATATGCCTTTTTCTGCCCCTTTCAACAATTAAAATATCTATATACCAAAGGGAAAGTACTTTTGATTTTGCTTACCAGTGAACGTTTGCAGACCACAGCAAATTAAAAATTCAGTATAGGAGACAGACACACACACATCAAAATATAATGAAGATAGTTTACACTAGATCAATACAAGATAAAAATTTCTCATTCACAACACTGAATATATATAAAAACACCTCATATAGGCAAAAGAAATTATTCTTATTGATGAAAACCATTATATACAAGAAAAAATAAACATTCTTATTCATTAACATCAAGATATATGGCACACAAAAAAATGTAGAACTCAATGTAGTTAACAAAATATATTTTATCAATATACGAAGAGAATTAAAAAAAACATACAGTAAAGAAAAAAACTAGCAGAGTTTTTATAAACAATAAAGAAAAAAAAGCAAAACCAAAATTGAATAACAATGAATTCTATAAAAATGTGAAATGCAGTTGTTTATATTACATGCCATGACAAAATATTTTTTAGCTATATGAATGATCATCTCTCCTGTTTTACCTGTAGGTAAAATACATAGGATGTAAGCCTATGACTACTCATCAGTTTAATAGTTTTGACATTCTAAACCTACATATCTAAATTCTAGATTATAAGTTATTATAAAAATAACTTTGTGCTGGTAACCAGTTCAGGACTATGCAATGTGTTTCCTACCTAATGCTACAGTATGAGGGAAAAACTTGGAGTAGATTCAGTTCTGTCATCATTTAAATTGGCATTCCCCAATTCAACATATGTAAAAGAGATAAATGTGAAGGAACTATCATATGTATGGCATGGTGGGGAGGGGAAGGAAAAAGAGATGGGGAACAATATGCCATTGCCTTATCATCATCTTCATTAGAAACCTTTTCAGTTTAAGGTATACTTTTGGGTTTTTGAAAGAAACATCATTTTCATTAGTTCTATATGCTGACTTTTGGAACAAGCTGAATATCTATAGTCTTGGGCTGCTCCTTCAATGTATCAGTTTCCTATGTTGTAGCACATACTTTGTAATTTTCTCTTCGATTGAGATCTCACACAGATATCTGTAAGCTTTCTGGTCAGGAGATTACATGATACATGATCTATACTGAGCACAATTTTAAAAATTGAGCCTTTAAGATTTTCTAATAATTTACTTAGGTTTTTTTTTTTTTCTGCTTTGGGCATTTGTCAATATTGTAAAGTTTAAATTATATCACAGCCCAAATATCCTGTTTCTTCTCCAGGAAAGGACAAGGATCCTTCCCTTAGAAAAGTCCTAACCTAAGTCTATGATCCCACAATAACGTGGGATCATATGCTTGACTGGGAAAATCTAATGGTGTCTATAAATTGTGGTATTTCAAAGAAACTTTTTTTCAAGTTAACTCAAAGAAGTTATCTACAGATAATCCCTCATGAAAGACAACATTTTAAGTGTCCTCTCATTCTCTCTGAAAGTTATAGTTATCAAAGTTCAATTACTTTTTGAAACTCCAATTCTATTAGGAATTTTGGAGGTGTCTACATCATCAAGTAGTTTATAGAAAATAAATATGATTTTGTCTCCCTTATATCTCTTAGGACTGAACATTCACTATATTTCCAATAGCATTTTGTAAAATATCCTCAATATCTTTTATATTTCCAATAGAATTTTTCAAAATATCCTCAATATATTTATTGTTTAAGTCCTCTGCGTGGCTTTATCTTCATTGCTAAGCATTTATGCTTTAGACATTTTACATCATTATTATTCATATTAGCTCATATATTTAACAATAGGAGCAGTAAATCAATAGATACTTAGATATTCAAATAATCAAAATTATATCACAGAAAAAATTATCTGAGTTGTAAAGGAAAAACACTGGAAAACTGTTAAAAAAAATACTCCAAAATGTTTTCTAGTTGATTCCTGGTAGACACTAGGGTTTCAAATAAATCCTAGATAGATTATCTCTACAATAGGTCCCTGACAATGCAAAGGGCATCTGAATAAAACCTTGATAAAACTCTACAGTATAGTTTAGCCATTGTGCTGATATGGCATATGCAACCTTATTTTGCTCTGTTTGGTTTAGATTTATCATTCCAACCTGTGCTTAGGCTGGTAGGTCTCTGGGGAGTATAGTGGGAAGGCAGGATTGTGCCACTATCCCTCAACTCTCTCAGGACAGTATGGGTAAGCCTGGGGTGTGGGGGATAAACGTCTACTATTTACCACTGTTGCTCCTAAGCTCCACGCATGCCATTTACACAAATTCATTAATGATACCCTTGAGTCTTAAACATAAAACCTTTATGAAACAAAAAGACAAAAGGAAGAATAATCTTGACATTTACTCAATTGAAGGGAAAGGCAACAATAATTAAAATATAACATTAACGATAAAATTGGTTCATCCTCTCTGATTGATGTACAGCAAGTAGAGTAAGGAAAATGAACACATGTAGAAATCTGAAAAGTGTCATAAAAATAGGGAAATGTATACATTTGCAGCTGAGAACTCTAGACAGAAACCTTTCAGTAAAATAGCCTCCCAATTGATCTGTCTTCCTATAGTCCTTGTCCCTTCTAATCTATATTCTACACAACTGCCAAAGTGATTTTTCAAAAGTGTAGATTTGGTCAAGCCATTTCCCTGCTTATAAATTTCCTAATGCTGCTAGGATTATGAATATAAATTCCTTTGTTCAGTATTTAATGACCTTTTTACAACTTGGACTTTCAAGGGTGATTTTACATTTCTACCTTTCTAACACTTAACATGTCTTTCCTGATTCCTCCTACTCCTCCTCACTGCTTGCTAATACTTTCTACACAAAAATAACTTGCTTTTATGTTATATCGTGTATGAGTGTGAGGGGGGAGAGAGAGAGAGAAAGAGAGAGAGAGAGAGAGAGAGAGAGAGAGAGAGAGAGAGAGAGAGAGAGAGAGAGAGAGAAGCCTTCCCTGATGGAAAGAAAGCTGCTTGTGAGTAGGTATTACTTTGTTTATTGTATGTGTATCTACAGCAATTAGCACAGTGCCTAGCAAATAGCAGGCACAAAATAAATGCTTATTGATTTACTGTATCCTAATTTGTCTCTTTGCAACTTCCTTGCATTATTCCTAGTTCTGTCCTTTGAAATATAATTACATATTTAGAAATCAACAAGTAAATCTCAAGGCAATACATTTGAAAGTTTGAAGTTTCTTATATTTTGGGCAGACATCTGAGTCTGGGCTGTTCTATTGCATAAATAATTTAATCCTAAATTATATGGAAAACCTGTTACCTGAGTAGGTCCTTGATAAACATTTGCTGAATTGAATTATAAGGCCTAAGATGATAGGAATTCTTTCTATGTCATCCGCTAACAATTGTAACAGAGAGCTTAATGTTATTTTGATAATGGTGGATGAATCTGTCATTTAGTTTAAAACTCACATTTTTTTAAAAAGCAATTGGGGTTAAGTAACTTGCTTAAGGTTACACGGCCAGTTATTTCTGGGTGTGGTGCTAAGTATCTGAGCCCGGATTCGATCCCCAGGTCATCCTGACACTGGGGCCGGTGCTCTTACTCACTGAGCCACCTGTCCGCCCCTAAAAATATGGAACACTTCATGAATTTGCATGTCATCCTTGCGCAGGGGCCATGTTAATCTTCTCTGTATCATTCCAATTTTAGTATATGTGCTGCCAAAGTGAGCACTAAAACTCACATTTTCAACCTATCATTCACTAATAGACTAACTTACCTCAGGAATGGGATCAGAAAGAAGACTGTAGAGTTTCTCATGGGCACTGTCCCTTACACCACACCACCTTGCTGAATCAAAATTTTGCCAAATCCTTCCTAGGCAGATGGCTACCCACTGGCGCAACAAAGGGTGGGGGTCATTTAGCTGCTCCAGACAAATGGCAATCAGGTTGCCTTGAAGACAGGCTTCCTAGAAAAAGACAAAATAACAATCCCCTGCTTATGTAGGAAAAATTAAGGAGGAGCCTAAGTGATTTATACAACATCAATGTTTCCCTATTATGGAAATTCTTGGCTAATAAAGCTTCCAAGGTCTATTATTTAGGTCTTACTTTAAATCATGATATTTGAGGTAGCAATCTGCATATTTTAAATAAAGAGAAAGGAACAGGATTCTATAAAGTTCTCTACCTTCCTTTCCATGTCCAGTATTATTCTCCCATAATCCCAACAGTCTTTTGAGTTTTGACTCTCTTTTGTTTAATGTCAGAGCAACAGTTTTATCTGATCACAAAACAAAATAGCTAGTATTATATCTTTTTTTCTGCTTGTGAACCTTAAATTTTATTTTGAAATGATTCTGGATCTCTCTGGTAGCTAATTCCTTCCCTCTGAGATTACCTTCCACTTAAACCAGACACATCTTACAGGTACATAATTATTTGTATGTTGTCTTTGATGTTAGAATGTGAGTCCCATGAAAGCAGAGATGATATTTTTGCCTTCCTTTGTACCCCTGCTGTTTAGCACAGTTCATATTAGGTACTTAAAACAAATGCCTGAACACTGGAATCATTTGACATATTGAAACAAACCATGTAGTGAATGAATTCACTAAACATGATTCTTAAAAATCTATATAAGTACAATGCTGAACAAAATGATGGACCAGTGGGGTGGTTGAAAGAAGCAGGCTAGAGATACTCACCTGTCCTGTGTTATAGCTGTTAACAATCACAGCCAGAATGAAAGCTGTCATGGTCCTATGTTCAGCCTGAATAAAAAATAAGACATTCATTTTTAGTCATGCATCTGTATCCTTCTGGGATAATGTATACAAGTATATATAATGTATACAAGTAATTGTTCTCAAAAAACTCTACCATTCCTATGGCTGACCAAAGCCATCCTGTCAAAACTTTTTTGATACAGTTATGCTTTTTAGTTTACTCAAAAAACAAACAACAAAACAAATCCAGACTCTTTAAATAAACATGACAGCATTATGAGAATAACTTAATTTTCAAAAGGAGAAAAGTTATCTCCCAGAAAGACTAATAATACAGAAGAATAAGGAAGTTGATATGATATGATATGATAAAATGATATGATAAAAACAACTTGGTTAATTATGAGATTTACTAGGTCTTTTCTTCCTGTCCCATTTTATATGAGTATGCTCTCACACTTGGGCATGTTGGTCCTAAAATGCAGAATTAACTTTCTTTCAATCCCTTTTATATGAATTCTAATGTGCTGAGGAATCAGGTTAATGATTATTTTTGAAGATAAAATAAGAATATTGTAATCTTGCTTATAAATTTTAACTATATTTGATATTTTAATTAAAAAATTGAGGTTAATGTAAACAAGTTATTGTTCTCAAAAAACTGCTTATTTATAATACTTTCTTTTCCTTGGGAACATATGTTAGGAGGCCAACAGTATAAGTGCCTCTATTATCTGAAATGGTTACAGGAATGGAGGGTGTTGACTAATCAAATATTCTAGTTCAACTAAATAAAATTCAACAAGTACTAGATTAAGTATTTACTATATACTCAAAATTGTACTAGGAGCTTCACGAGACATACAAGTATCAAAAAACATGGCTAATAGTTACCATATATCTTATCCATGAATGATCAAATTTCAAAGAATCTAAATAAAATACATTTGAAAATAAAACTTAAACTGAATAGAGTTCAGTCTTTTGTGATGACTCAGGAGATATTTCATGAAATAAAATCATCAATCTAAATGTAAATGACCATTTTGTTGTAGATGTGCAGTTGATTAATAGAGCTCTATTGATAAAATTCTAGACCTTTTCCTATATTGCAATGAAAACACCAGTGAGAACAAATGTTTTTTAAGAAACTCATTTGTTACATTTAAAAGCAGGGATGAAAAAGTCATTGGCATAACATAATATTAAGTAAAGAGTGCTGTTTAAAATTCAGGGGATGCTAAAATCATAGCTTGGATTTCCTGTGGTTTGGTATGAAACCAACCAGACCTTTTCTTTTGATGAATGAGTGTCTTGAGGTCTGTAGTCCTCATAAAAACAGATACTGCAATTGTGTAACACACAGTCAGAGATAAACCACACCAATTCTTGAGAATGTCTGAAAAGAGAAATGATGTTTGTTCCTTACTGGCATGTAAGGGTCTGCCAAGACAGAAAGGAAATATTTGTGACCGTTGTCCTTCACGAGATCAGCTTGGCATGACTGGGGAGAAAAAAGAAAGAAAGAAGGGAAAACAGTGAGTACTGTTACCTGAAGGGAATTTCTTTCTGACTCTTATGATATATGAACGAATGAATGTAACATGAATATTTTATGGCTTAATCATTTTCTCCCCTCAAGCCCAATTTTCATTTGAAAAAAAAAAAGCGAGTTGTTGCTTACAGACAAATTCTCTGTGGCTATGGATAAGTTGCTAGGATCTTATGTGTTCTCAGAATTGAAATGGCCCAGTGCTATATTCTCTGAAAAAAATATGATCTGTATAGTAGAAATAGGCAAAGGCATAACAAGTTATTGGGAACAGCCCAGTGATTGGGAGACATTTTGAGAGATGACTTATAGTCAAAGAATATTTTTTACTATATTTTTGACACTCCTACTTCCTACACAATCAATTAATCCACAAGCATTTACTAAGAGCTTATTAAGTGCCAGGGATTGTGCTAAGCCTGGAAGATACAAAATGCAAAAACACTGTCCTGGCCCTTGAAGAGTTCACATAAAAGGTATCCAGTGTAAATGGGTGGCTATTCCAAAGGGACTGGGGGTAGGGGAAAAGGGGATGGATCTGGAAAGGCCTCTTGAAGCACAGGTGACTTGAACTGAGTCTTGAAGAAAGCCAAGGGAGCCAAGTGGTGAAGGTTGGAAGGACAGCACTCTAGGCATGGGGAACAAAGAGTTAGGGGATATGTATAATATGAAAGGAACAGCAAGAAGAGCAGTGTTAATTGACCCAAGAATATGTGGAGTGGGATAGAGTAGAGGAAGACTGAAAAGTTAGGAAGAGGTCAGGTTGTACAGGGCTTTAAAGTCCAAAGAGAGAACAGGCCAATAAGCCCCAAAGAGAAAGAAAAAGAAAAAGTGCTATGTGAAAAAAATTTATTGCCACTATTTCTGTGGTGACAAGGAACAGGAAAATAAGGTGGGGGCAATCAATTGGAGAAAGGATAAACAAATAATGCCATACAAACATAATAAAATACATTGTGCCATAAGAAAAAATGAAGGGTCCAGTTACAGAGAAAGAGGAGAAGACTTTAATGAACTATTGCACAGCACCATGAGCAGAACCATGAGAAAAAAGATTATACTATAAAAACACCATTCTAAAAATCAACAACTTTGCAACACTTAAGAACTCTAATCAATGCAATGATCAAATATCATTCCAGAGGACTGATGATGAAGAAAGCTACACAGTTCCTGTGAGAAAGGCGACCAACTAATCCAATCCAATAAACATCTATATAATAGCTATATAATTATAAAACTACATATACAAAATGAAACACACCTTTTTGGACATAGATAATATGGGATTTTTATTTATGTATCTTTTTATTGCACTCTATTATTATTTAGAAGGGTTTTGAATTTTTTTTCAGTGGGGGAGAGGAGCTGGCAGAAAATGAGAGGAAGAGAAAAAAAAATGCTTGTTAAGTAAAAAAAAATTATTTAAAAATCCAACAGAGGATTTTATATTTTAGAGTGGGGGTAATTGGGAATTACTGCAGTTTATGGATGAGATGGGGTAACATGGTCAGCCTATGTTTTAAGAGGATCTCTTTGGCAGGTGATTAGAGGACAGACCGGAGAAGGAAGAGAACTGAGGAAGGAAGACCAACTGGATGACTATCGCAATAGACCAGGAGAGAGGAAATCAGTGAGAGCCTCTATCAGGTGGGTAGCCATGTCATTTTTCAGATTTTTCCGTATCTTCTAAGAACAAAGGACCCCAGACTTCTCAATTTTGACCCCACTCTCCCTTCTTAAAATTGTTCAACGTTTTGTTCTCTCCTAATCATAGACATGCTAGTTCAAAAAACTAATACACATATACAGATGGTATTTAAGTTTATTTCCCTTTTTTCCTTTTGAACTTGAAACAAAGGTCAACAAACACAGTCATTTCCACAAAGAACAGGAAGAGAACTATTTATGATACTGTATATCTTTATTAAATATGCCCTTTTAAAAAGTATATAATAAATTGGACACAGAAGTCACTAAATCATTCTGCCATTCTTGTTCTCTACAATGTATATATATTTTGCGTTTTGGAGGGCAATTGGGATTAAGTGACTTGCCCAAAGTCACATGGCTAGTAATTGTATCAAGTGTCTGAGGCTGGATTTGAGTGCTCTATTCACTGTGCCACCTAGCTGCCCCTACAATGCATATTTTAAAAAAATTAGTTTTCACTGTTGGTCTTTTAGCTTTTTTAAATAAAATCTTATTGTTATTTTCTTTTTCTTACATCACCTTGTTATTTTATGTATCCCTTCCTGCTATAAATATCTTTGTACTTATGAGGTCCTTTCACTGTTTCTTTGAATTTCTGTGATACGTGCCTAATAGTGGTATGAGGCAGGTGCTATTATTAATTTGTTTTAGAGATGAGAAAACAGAAACTGAGAGGATGAATGATTTGCCTAGAGTCATAAAAGTAGTGTCTGTAGCAGCATTCAAACTTGGGTCTTCCTACCTCAAAGTCTAACATTACATACACTATTCCACCAAAAGCATTTTACAGGCATTAGGGAAAATTGTGCTGAAATCTCTTCTTCAGAGAGGGATGTATGATGTGATTTATATATTATTATGGCAATCTGTCCTTGAATCCTAAGAAGAAAATATAAAATAGTGATTTGTCTACATGTTCCACCTAAAAGAACACACTAATAACATCCTTGCCTTAAAATACATCTAGTTCTATAAATTATTGTTCCTGACTGTGGAAACTTTTGCTTAGCCATGATCCAAGGTTATTAATTATATTCTTCCTAAATTTACAGCATCGGACATACTTATTCTTGTTGCTTATTCCTAAAACTTTTTTTTTTTGGGGGGGGGATGGATGGGGAAATAGATGATAGATCTTGAAGTCATTCAACTATCAATGTTAGTACATTATATGGAGATTTAAATATATACATTCTGGTGTTTTACCTCATACATATACATATGTGTGTGTGTGTATATCTCAAAGATTGCAGAAATCAACAAGCATTTATTAAATATTTATTATATGACAAGTATTATGCTAAATATTGAGGATACAAAGAGAATCATTAAAAAAACAACAACCTAGTACTGGCTCTCAAGAAGCTCACAGAGTAATGGGGGAGACAACATGGAAATAAATATGTACAAACGATATAGAAAGGATAAATTAGTAGTAATCCCAGAAGAAAAACATGAAAATGAAGGATTGGGAAAATCTTGTAAAAGGTGAGATGTTAGCTGAGACTTGAATGATGTCAGGGAAGACTGAAGGGAGCAATTAGAAAAGACAGAGTTCCAAGCATGAGAGACAGCAAGTAAAAATATCCAGTCAGGAGATGGAGTAACACATAAGATCTCTCCTCTGCTATGTGGCCCCAAAGCTATTTTGATTACAATGTGAGCTCCGAAAAACTCATCATGTACAATAAATTGTCACTAGTTAAGACCTTATAAATACTGAACAGGATACATTAGTCAGGGTTTTCCTACTGAGAAAAAAGTTAAGTAAACGTCTTTAAATTTTTCACATTTTGTTTATGTGTAGATACTTTAAAGTTAACAGCTTTTTCAAATCAAGGGCTCAAAATATTATGATGTCCTTCAACATGTTGTCAGACTCGAGGTCAAGTTCTTAAAATCAAAGACTTAGAGCTGGAAGGGATGTTTGAGATGATAGAGTTGAACACTTTTATATTACAATTAAGGAAACTGAGGAACTTGGCCAAAGTTTTGCAGCTAATTGTGATTTGAATCTAGATCCTTTGACTTCAAATCTATGTTTCTTCTACTGTATCCTACTGCTGTCGATTTGATTTTAAAGAATTTTTATGCAGATGATAAGGCTATGATGACAAATAGGTTTACTTTACAGTATTATTTGTTATGAATTTATTTTCATTTGAATGATAGATAAGGTAGGTATTTTTATCTTGGTTTGTTACTTGTAAAGAAAATAACAATAGTTCTATTTTTAAAATATATAATTCCTACATCCAAGTCAGAATGCCCTCCCTTATTTTATTCTAAATTAGTGAAATAATTTCACTAAATTAATGAAATATTATACCATATATCAGACAAATATCAATTATTAACAATTTCTTTTTCATACTGTAAAATAATGGTATGGAAAAAGCACTAAACAGCATGTTTTGCTGTTTTGCTCTGACTCCTTTATTAAAAGGCACCATATCCTCTACCTATGATACCTCCCTATTAGGAAAAGAAAACAAACCTTCAAATGAAACAAAACAAAACAAAAACACTCAAATAGCATCTGACACACTTTGCAAAACACTGGATTCACTAGAGACTTAGGGGTTCAGAATAAATGAAGTAAAAAAAAAGCCTGGTGGTTAAGAAGTCTCCAAAGAAACCTTTTTTTCCCCCTCAAGGTTCTGTTTTTACCAGATCAAGATTTAGGCATGACATAATAAGGTCAGGGTAAAAGAGAGAAGAGAAGAAAGAAAAGAGAGAATCTGATTATGAATGCATATATTACTTTTTTCCTAAACAAAAAAGCAAAAAAAACAAAACTCTCACTTGGATTTCAGCTCCACTGGCAGCCCTGATTCTTCTCTGTGCTTTGAGACTTGAGGGAATCACACTTTTTAAAAAATCAGAAATGGGTTTGGGGTGGGGCTGGGAATGAAAAAAGGCAAATTACTTAAAGGAGGGTGCCACAAAGGAAGATGAGAGAAAATATTTTAGTGTTCCAGCAGATAATGATACAATTTGCAAGGAGACCAGACACCAAGGCAATGGAATTGAGGCCAAGTGAAAATAATAAAAGTTTGAAGGGCCTTTTCATTCTTCTATTAAAAAAAAAAAGGCTAATACTTGGGCAAAAAAAAAAAAAAAGCAACTAAAGCTAAGGGGAATACTTAAATGACGTGCAGGTTATTTAACATCAAGATGATACAACCTTCACAACCATTCATTAAGTTATCCTCCCCCTGCCCGGACTTTCCAGTCTTCTTACAACTTAACTCCACATACTCTTCAAACCCGTGACACTGTGGCTTTCTTGTTCTTCCACCACCAACAAATTAATCTATTGGCTCTCGGAATTTTCTCTGGCTGCTGCCTTGCATAGAATTTGCTCCCTTTTTGCTGAATGGCTTCCCTGGCTTTCTTTAAGTCCCAATTAAAATCCGGTCTTCTACAGAAACTCTTTCTCAATCACCAGTCCTTTCCCTCTTTTAATTGTTTTCTATTTATATGCTCTATAGCTTGTTCATGCATATTTGTCTGCTTGTTGTCCCCCCATTAGAGTGTGGGCTCCTTAAGGACAGGGAGGGTCCTTTGCTTCTTTTTGCATCCCCAGCACTTAGCATAGTGCTTGGTACATAGTGCCTGCTTAATACTAAACACTCATTGATTGACTCATAATCCTCAAATTAGGCAAGAAAGTGTAATTTTAAAGAAATTGTATGCAAAAACAACTTGACTAAAATTTTCTAATGTCATCACAAAGAATATTGAACAAAAATAGAAAATAACATTTTTAGTTTGTCCTTGGGTAGGACAAAATATTAACCATCTTTTAAAGTTAATAAAACTGCATATGAATTAGAGATGCATCTGATCTTATTTTTCTAACCCTGAGGAGAATCACAACACCAAAATGAGTTTTTAGTGGACTGTTTGCTAGTGAGTGAGTTCAAGTATAGATGTATGGCTATGATGAAATGGCAGTTAAACATTCAGCTTTTTTAAAAGTGTATAAGCTAAGACTACTTTCTGGGAAAATAATGTATTTATTGAAGGACTTCTGGTTATATAATTATGAATTACGAGGGTATCCATAAATTGAGGTATGGTTGAACACATTATGGTATATGAATATAACTGAATATTATTGTGCTGTAAGAAATGATGGAAAAGATGGGTTATGAGAAACCTGAAAAGATCTGTGTGAACCTAAGTGAAACAAGGAGTACAATATTGTAAAGAAAAATTGCTTTGATAGTCTTAAGAACCCTGGTAATATGATGGCCAGCCAGGACTCCTGATGATGGTTGCTTCTTTATAGGTAGCAGAAAAGCAGTAACCAAGTAGAGAACTTCTTTAGAAGAGAAAAACAAAGAAAGGGAATGATCAAATGGAGTAAGGTCCTGGAAAAGATGGTAGGGGATGGAACCAGGAGCACAATGTGAGGGCTTATCTTTGGTCACAATGTAGGTCACCTTTTCACAATTGACTGGAGAAGAGAAGGGTGAAGTTGTAGAAAGGTTTTGAGGTGTGGAATAGGGGAGATGAGGAAGCTAATTTATTTTAGATGTTCTAAATTTTCCCAGAAAATCTGGTCATCTACTGAGATGGCATTGAGACTTTAAGGAGAAGAAAAGGCTTGTAACAGCTACAGTGGGGAGCCAGATAGTTAGGGAAGAATGAAAGGACTGTCTAGTTAGCAGTAGAGAGCATAACTTAAATCAGGTAATTAGAATTGAGAGTTAATTGGAGGAGCAGGGGCTGCGGTCCAAGCAGAGGCCAAGCTTCAAAGGAGGTCTGCCTGGTCTGTTTTGTAGTCATAGTCTGACTCTGCTTCTACCAGTGATTCAACACCTGTCATTCTGGTAACTTGTTCTACATTATTAATTAAACTAATAATTCCAGGGACCAAGCTGCCTGAGGTAATATTTGATACTGGCATCACAGAAAGAACTTGGAATTCTGATTTCTAATCCTCAGTGATAGCCACTAACTTTGACTGCTTTCAATATACGTTAAATCTGCTTAGGGCCACCAGGTCAAATATTACTACTAATGAAAAAACAAACATACTGAGGATGGAAATGCAATGAGAAATAATGTCTAGTGCTGCTGCCTTCTGAGTTATGTAAGATGTCGGTTTTCTCAAGTCAATTGCTTCAGTTTTATGTCTCTAGCAAGTATAAAAGAAAGACATAAATGAATTGGTATTAATATGGGATGGGGGAAAGGAAGCATTCTTTATGTTGCTGTTAAAAAAAATGAGTCCATTTCTAAAGCCAGGATCTGGACAATTTATATAGTGCTATCATACTAAATATATGCCTCGTATGGGAATAAACTCAAGGGCTGACCAGGTTCCTGCTTCTCTCTCTGCTCTAGTCCAACACTGCAGTGGTAGTGATTCAGTGCAGTCTAACCATTAATCACTGTACCCTTCAGTCAACACACTGATAAACAGCCTCCCTTGATTGCCTTGAGCATCTAGGATAACACTTCACTTACATTTGCAGGGCATACCCCTGCAGTCATTGTTTCTCCCATTACTCTTTCAAAAGGATAATCTATAAAACCACCACCACCACAATCTAATTTACCAGTCAGACATGGTGGGCCAAAACTGACAAATACAGTATGGCACTGATGTGGCCACTACATTGATGCAGTCAATAAATAGCAGGCTATAGACTTACCTTTATCTTCTCTTTTGGCTTTTCATTTTGGGAATGTGTTGACATTTTTAAAAACTTCATATTTGACAATTCAGAAGCTGAAAACAAATACCCTTCGACGTTGTACTCTTCATTTCCCTGGGTGTATCTCTGGTAAATCATGGTCCAAGTGATATACATGAGAGTTGTGCTTTTTTTTTCCTTTCCTCTAATACATCACAAATTCTTAGGTTGCTGTTCCCCAAGCAGGCTTTTTCTTTGTGTACAACTGCAGTGTTGGGGAAAATGGAACAAATCCATTTTGTGTTTCCCCAGATGTGTCACTGAGATACTGAAGCGTCTGATTTGGTGTTAGTAGATTTTTGTGCATAGCATCACGATAGGTAGACACATCTTTCTAAAAAGGATCAGGAAAATCCACTTATGGGTCCTTCAGTAAACAGCAAGCTTACCTTAACCAGTATGCTTGCTAAGGCGAGGCTACTATTTCCTGCACTTCAATATTAACAACAAATGAAAAAAAAATTACACAGACAAATGTGATGTGCATTTTAGATTATACAAAACTGTTTCAGAGGTGAAACTGGGTAACCTGCTGACACACTTTTCCTGATGTGACCAATTCTTCCAGTTTTTACATGTCTTCAATCTATTGTGGTCTGAGAAACAACATTCACCAGGAGGTGAATGGGGACTGAGTTATATAAGACACACTTATTTTTACAGATAGTTTTAAAGTATATGACTACCTCCCAGGACAGCTGCTTAATTGTTTATTAATTGGGACATCTATCTCCAGTGGGGTTGGACTAACTTTATTCTAGTATACATTCTAAATAGAGCAAGGAGATATTATAGCAAGGTAAATATGGTGCTTAAAAAAGAACACAAACTGGAACTTCAGACCTAGCAAAATCCTGAAGCCTCCTCTGAGAATAAGTGACAATCAAAAGATTAAGAAAAGGAAAAGAAGGAATTTGACAATGGTCCTCAGTGGTGATGAAAACAAAAGGGTATCATGAAAAAAGACTTATGGCTGTCAGGATGGAAAACGTAGGCAGGGGAGGGAGAAGGAAAACTGTTATCTTTCCCTCACAGCTGCAAAGAGGAGGCTAATTTGTGCAGGATCCAGCAAAGGTTTCACTGATTTCTATGGCTTCTCTTAATAACATAGTCGATACATCAGAGGCTATGTGAGGCTGTTTTGATGAATTCAAATTTTGCTTAAGGGATTCATCAAGGGATACTAGATAATAACTCTGAAGAATAACAATCTGGTTTTGTTTTTAAATTAGGAAATGTGTGTAGGGGGGGACTAAGGGTCAGAGTCTATGAATGATGAAATGTGTTGCTGAGATAAAAGTATATACAGGGATCCCAAAAGTTATAGGCTTCTGGGACACTCTGTACCTTACCCAATTTCTTATCACTTCTATTTCTCTCTAGAACACTATGTCATTTTTATAGCATGCTGAAGACCAACTGCCTGCTGGTCGCTAGGGAATGTCCCAAGTTTCTTCTACTCAAGTCCTTGTGGAACCTAGTCCTTCCTGTTCCAAAAAGGGGGGGGGGGGGAGAGGAAACACTACAGCAGGAAAGGTGTAGTCAGAATGAACATGACAGATAGTCCAGGGCAGATGCCAGCCGAAGCAATAATAGACACACTAAGGAGGTGCTGCATCCTCTGTATTTCACCACCTGCACTGGGCCTAACAAGAATGACAGAAGCACAATGTACACAGGAATGCTGTTGTGACTACCAGGAGAGCAGGAGATTGGGAATGCAATCCTGATGGAAGTATAGATGGAGAAGCCAACAGCACTGTTTTCCTGGGCCAGTAGGTCTATTTTGGTGGATCATGTTTTGCTGAACTCAGAGGGACAGACCCAGGCCCGGTGATTCTTCACTATTCCTTCATCTTCTGACTTTGCTTCTTCCTTCTAGGGAGGGGGGATTATTTCCCAATTTTTGTTCCTTAAGAGTTTGGTTTTTTTTTTTGCTCTTGTAAAAAAACCTCACTAAGATAAAATAAGGTTAAGCATCACATTCACCACATTACTAATCTAAGTGTTTTATTACTCAAAGGCACATGAAGGAGAATCCATAGATCAGCACACAAGACAGAAATGGGAAAATTTTAATTTCAATATGTATCTTCACAATTCTTCCAAGGAGCACCAAGTGAGGTCCTGGGGTGAGAGGTGGGTGGGTGGGCAGATAAGCTTGGGTAGGGAAGACTTGGAACAGCAGCTGTGGAGTCTGGGATTGAATCAATTAGGGAAGAACAGAGCAAAGGCCCAGTTGAGATTAGACAACAAATTCTTCTTCATCCACTAATTCTCTGCCTGGACTCACTGTCCAATGGTTACCATATGCCCATCTGGTACTCATACCACAGTGGCTGTGCCAATGGCTTATATCCCTCTTTTAACAAAGGGTTGTGCCCCACTCTTTCTTTAAAAAAAAATTGAGATGATCTTTTTTGAGCTTCCTCTCATCAGTTATACACATGTAACCACTAAAGCATCATCTCATAGCTTCTCCTTCTTTGCTCGATGAGATATCTGTTTTTATGAACACTAACCCCTTCATCTGAGCCTTTCAACTCATCACTTCTTCTTTAATCATCTCCCTTAGGGAGACCTAATGTCCAACTTCTCCTTATGCACCAGATATTTCTCTCTTTGCCTATAAATGGGCCCATCTCTCCTTGATACTTAATGGAGTCTGTCCCTCCCAGTTCAGCAAAACATGATCCACCAAAACAGAACTTCTGGCCCAGGAATGCAGCACTATTGGCTTCTCCATATGTGCTTCCATCAGGATTGCATTCCCAGTCTCCTGCTCTCCTGGCAGTCACAACTGCACTCCTGTGTACCTTGTGCTTCTGTCATTCTTACTAGGTCCAGTGCAGGTGGTGAAATGCAGAGGATGCATCAACTCCTTGGTGTGTCTACTACTGCTCCTGCTGGCATCTATCCTGGATTTCTCCCAGCATGCTTGTGACTCTCATGTGCATTTCTGACTACACCTCTCCTTCTGTAGTGTTGCCTCCTCTTTCCCCTTTTGGAACAGGAAGGACTAGGTTCCACAAGGACTTGAGTAGAATAAACTTGGGGGATTCCCTAGACACCAGCAGGCAGCTGGTCTTTAGCATACTATAAAAATTACATAGTGTTCTGGAGAGAAACAGAAGTTACAAAAAAACTGGCTGTGTAACCTTGGGCAGGTTACCTAACCCCAACTGCTTTAAAAAAAAAAAGTGATAAGAAATTGGGTAAGGTACAGAGCATCCCAGAAGCCTATAGCTTTTTGGATACCTTGTATATACTTTTATCTCAGCAACATATTTCATCATTCATACTGTGACCTTGGTGCCCCTATCCACATTTCCTAATAAAAAAAAAAACTCCAAACAGACTGTTACTATTCAGTTATTTTGTAACATAACACGGTAATTCTATAAGCAAAATCTGAATTCATCAAAACAGCCTCAGATATTAAGGTACATTTCCCTGAATATACCATAACAATTGATCATCCTCTCTCAGTGGATCATTTACAATTAAACTCCAAGAAAAGTGAGTATGTGTTTCTCCTATACTGTAACCTCCCATTCACTTCTTAACCTTCTATAATCTGGCTTTAAACAACGGCCTTAATCTTTTCCCCCCACAGGATGCTGAGAAATGCATGTATTCTTTAGCATTCCCATTTGGAAGATGCTGTAAGTCTTTTAAAAAGCTCTAACTTTTCCAGCACTTTATTCCACTCTGAATTTTTCCTGTTTGTTTATCTTTCTGTTAGATTTGTCCCAAACTGTGAGAGGTACAACAATTTCCTACAGCTACTGTAATACTGTCTGTATCTTCTTGTAGTTTGTTCACAGGAGTATAGTAAAACATGCAGGAAATCATTCAGTATGACCAAGTTTTATCTATTTAAGGGATGTAAGGACAGTAAAGCATTAGGAAAACAATCAGTATAAATGATTATGTTAAAACCACATGATAATCTCAAGAAATGGAGAAAAAGCCTTTGATAAAGTACAACACTCATTTATGCTAAAAACCATACAAAGTATAGGCAAAGGATTATTTTTCTTTATATATACCTAAAACCAATGCAATGAACATACATTAGAATTTTTCCCTGTCAATATATAGGAGTAAAGCAAGGGTGCTTACATGCCCTGCTATTATGTGATATGGTTCTAGAAATGCTAGCAATACTCAAAAGGGAAATAAATTAAAGGTGTAAAGATAGGTAAATGGGAGATAAAACTTATGGTTTAATTAGAAAATCCTAAGAAATCACTAAAGATATTAATAGAGAAAATTAATGGCTTCAGCAAAGTTTCAGGCTACAAAATTAACCAACAAAAATAAATGGCATTTTTATAAGATAATAAAAAATCGAATAGGTAATAACTAAAAGGGAAATACTATTCAAAATTATTATAAAATGCATAAAGTATTTGGGGATCAATCTATTAATGCATACAAAATATTTGTTTAGATTTATTTATGAAGTGATACTTAAAGAAATAAAAAATAACTTTAATAACTAGAGTAATATTCAGTGCTCATGGCTGGGCCTGGTCAATATAATAAGAATGACCATCCTACCAAACATAATTTACTGTTTTAATGCTATATCAAATTATAAAAGACATGCCTTATAGAACTTATAATTAAAAACAAAATTAATTTGGAGAAATTAAGTTGTAGAATATTAAAAGAAATAATGAAAATAGATAGGGATGAATAGAGAACAGCATTTCTAGACCACAAACTACATTATAAAGTATTAGTTATTAAAACCATTTAGTACAGATTTTTTAAGAAGAGGATAAAAACGTTTTAAAAACAACAACAAATTTCCACCTCTCTTCAAGTATTAGTTCTGTCACCTATATCAAGAGCTTCCTCCTGATTACCAATTATAAGGGCAACTCACCCCAAATAGCTATGTATTTATCCTGTGTATATATCCTATATATAACATGTTGCATCCCTCAGCTGAATGGAAGTACCATAACATCCTGTGTTTAGCACAGTGCTAGTACACAATAGGGGGTATCCAGGTGGCTCAGTGAATGGAGTACTAGGTCTGGAGTCAGGAAAACTCATCTTCCTGAGTTCAAATCTAGCCTCAGACACTTACTAGTTGTGTGACCTTGAGCAAGTCACTTACTCCTATTTATCTCCTATTTCATTTGGAAAATGAACTGGACAAGAAATTGGCAAACCACTCATATCTTTGCCAAGAAAACCCCCAATGGCATCACAAAGAGTCAGACATAACTAAAATGAATGAACAACATCAAAGTTACTTGCTGACGTACTGGACTAATGGATTGACACAGAGATGCTTTCACCACAAATTTTATGAAGAATGGAATGAAGAAAGAGATAGTATAACTCTGGAATAATTGACATTTCTTTATATTAGATATTTGTTTCCTTTTTATAATCAAAGAATTTTAGAAATTCTAGAAGTGGAAGCGACCCTAGAGAACATTAGTTTAATTCTTTCATGTCACCGATGAAAAGACAGAGGCTTTTGGAGAGGTGGAGTGAATTACTCATTACAAGGTCTGTTAGTGGAGGAATTAGGAACAAAACCAATGTCTACTGACTCTTCTTAGAGCCCATGGTAAAACAGCTAAGGAGGTAGGATGGCCTGGGATTTGGAGACTGTGGCTCTTTCAGGAATCTGGCACTACCACCTCTCACTCTGAAACTTTGAATAGAAACCCTCTTCTCTGTGTCTGCTTGTCAGGTTGTGAAACAAAAGTGACCAGTGACTCTCAGGATGATGTGATCCTTATTAGGAACTATCAGCTGATTTGGAATACAACTCTGAAATTGGAAAGGTGCACGCATGCACTAGTTAAGTGCTAGAGGACCAATTAAAGAACAACACCAGCTACGTAGCATATATTGTGGGAAGATGTGAAAATGGGTTACTCAAACACAAAATCATTAGCAAGCAAGGCAAGGTAAATTAAGAAAAGGGGAGGGATAAAGCACACTGGGCTCAGTTTGGAACTGGGAAATATTTCAAAATTCCTATCGGCAGGAAGATCTTTTAAATAAACAGTTTCTCAAGCTGGTTAAGAAATTCAGACTATAAAAAGTAGCTCATAGGAACACAGAGAACATTACAGACTAGAACATTTCCAACTGGGCTTCAAAAAGTAGCTAGTTCCTTGATCATGAATAATTAAGTATTTCCTTTAGTATGATGAAAATATTAAAGACAGTGCCCTCATCTTTTCCCACACAAGAGTCAAAAATGAATGAGTACTGCAGCATATTCCTTGAATATTTTGGTCCCTAGAAATAAGCAGGCCTATAAGACATAAATGAAACCAAGAGGTCATTTTAAACCAGATTTCTTAAACTGAAATATGTTCACACCATTTGCAACTGCAATAGGACACTAAACCCAAACAGTATAAAAAATGCCATGCACATATTAAGGAAGAAAATTTTCAGCTTGACTTGAAGATAGACATAATTAATCTAAGCCAAATGTTAAGAGCCCTAAACACAAAGTATACTTAAAGTATAAAAAAGTGGTATATTTTTTTAAAATTGTGTTCTGCTTTTATATTACAAATATTTACAAACTACCTCCCTCACCCACATGAAAGGTCTCTTCAATAAAACAATTAATAATATACTAATAATAATGACCTCACTTAAAAATGCATGCAAAATTCCGTATCAGTAGCACTTCCCACTTTCTATTTTTTAAAAAAATATTTTCTAAATTAACAGAAATTTATTTTCTCTTCTTCCTATCCTCAACTTCTTGGAAAAAAGGAGAAAAGAAAACTGAATTCAAGGTTTAGGTAGTATATATCATACTTGCTCCTCTGGAACCACTGGAAGGTACTGATCATAGTTCCTACAACTTTTAAAGTTTATTTGTTTTAATGGTGTTGTTTTTATAGTATAAAATATCCAAATGGTTTTATTTATTTCATTCTTCAGTTTAAAAAGTATTCAAGTGTTTTTATAATGATAATAATATTATAGTATAAGTTCTTCTGGCTCTGCTGACTATATTTTGTATAAGTTGACAAAGATATTTTTGAAATTATTTATTTCTTTGATACTTATAGCAAAAATATTCCATCACATTCATATAGCACAATTTATTGAGCTAAACCTCAAGTGATAAGCTTTTTAGTTGATAGTTTTTTAGTATTTAGTTTCCAGTTTTTTGCTACCATAAAAAGAGCTACTATTAAATACTTTTTTAAGTACAGGATTTTCCTATTTCAATGCTCTTCCTATTTTAAATCTTGGAATTTACTGAAGCTCAATTAATTTTTTAGTTGAATCATTAGGGTTCTCTAAGTACACCACATCATATTATTTTTAAAAAATAATGTATTTATATCTTCTTTCCCTATGCTCATTCCTGCAATTTCTTTTTCCTTACGGCTGTAGCCAGAATTTCTATGTCAAAGAGAAATGGTGACAATGGACATCCTTATTTCTTTGTTACATATAATGGTAGCTCTTTATTTTAGAAAAATACTATTTGTTCCCATATTTTATAGTGGGTTTTTAAAAACAGAAATTGGAGTTGTATTTTGTTAGAAGCTTTATTCACTTTTTTTTTTTTTTTGCTTTTTGGAGGGGGGAGGGCAGAGCAATTGGGGTTAAGTGACATGTTGAAGGTCACATGGATAGTAAGTGTTATTTATTTGAGGCCACTAGCCTCCAGGACGGGTGCTGTATTCATTGTGCCACCCAGCCACCCCATTCACAATTATTTCTGATTATAATCATATGAACATTTTTTCATCACAACCACAGGATTTTTGTCTACTTTGTTGATAGTTTTATATATGCATATATCTATTCATATTTTATTAATATGGTTACCTAAGTTTACAATTTTTCTAATATAAAAACAGCTCTGACTTCTTGGTACAAATCCACCTTGGTAATAGTGTATAATTTTTGTGGTTTTTTGCTTTAGCCTCTTTCCAAGTATTTTATTTAAAATTTTTGCATCAATGTTCCTTAAGTATGTTGAACTATAGATTTCTTTTTTCTGTATTTAACTGTCTCTGATTTATGTATCAAGGCCATAGCTGTGTCACAGGAGAAATGTGGTAGGATAACTTCTTTGGCCTTTTATGCACAGTTTATATAGTACTGGAATTGTTTTTGGATGTTTGATATAATTCACTTGTGAATCTATATGATCCTGCAGTTTTTAAATTTGGAATTCATTTAAGCCTCTTCCTCTGAAATTTGTTTGCTCAATTTTCCTATTTCTTGCTCAGTTTTGCTTATTTTATATTTTTATAAATATTAATTTATTTTATTTATCAGTTCTAGTGCCATAGTTGGGTAAGAGTTTCTAATAATAACTTTTATTTCTTCTTCAAGGTGAATTCTCTTTTTTCATTTCTGGCAATGATGTTTTCCTATTTTTTCTTTTTGGAGGGGTGAAGGCAGGGCAATTGGGGTTAAGTGACTTGCCCAAGGTCACATGCCTGTGCTCTATTCACTGCACCGCCTAACTGCCCCCCTCTTTTATTTTTTAAATAAAATTAGCTAACAGGTTATCTATGCCTTTTTTTTTAAAGCTTCTAGTTGTATTTATTAATTTGATTTTTTTTGTTTTTAATTTTGTTCATCTCTTCTTTGATTTTCAAGATTTTGATGTTTAATTGGGATTTTAAAATTTGTTGGTTTTCAATTAGCTTTAATTGCACTCCTAATTCATTTATTCTCTTTTTTTGCTAGTCAAAATGTTTAAGAAGTACTTATACCACATCCAACAAACTGTGACAAGCTGTTGCATTATTCTCATCTTTAATGAAATTTCTCTGATTTGTTCTTTGACTCACCAATTCTTTTGCATAAAGTTCTTTAGTCTCCAGTTGATTTTTAGAACTTTTTTCAGCAGTCTTTTATTTAATATAATTTTTGTTGTACTAAGATATTCGTGACTTAAAATATGATCAATTTCTATAAGATATAAAAACCTCCCAAGAAAAATGTATATGCTCCTTCAAATTCTATTCAAAAATTGCCAGGTCTTAATTTTTCTAAAGTTCTACTGAGATCCTTAGCTATTGTTTTGGTATTCTTTGTTTTTTAATTGATTCAACCTAAGGCTGATAGAGGTAAACATAAGTCCCTCACTATTATACTTTTAGTGTCTGTTTTTCCTTTTAATGCATGTAGTTTTTCCTTTAGGTATTTAGAAACTGATAGGGGCAGCCTGTATTGGGGTAAAAGCAAAGCAAGCATGACAATCACAATAAACACTACTATTACCATAGAGATCAATGTCAACTTGGAGAACAGTTTCCAGGAGCACAACAGGAATCTTCTCCAGAGCCTATTTTGTCATTATCAATGACTTACAGGAAGGCATGTGGAAGACATCAAATTTTCAAATCATAAGAAGTTGGAAGTGATGATTAATATATTATATAACAAAATGAGGATAAAAGATCCTGACCCAGGTTACTATAATGAAGTTCAATAGGGATAAATGTGAAATCTTATACTGGGGTTATTAAAAACAAACAAACATTATTCTATAAAGGAAGGAGATGTGGCTAGAAAGAAGCTCACGTCCAAAAACCTATCTCAATAAGAGCAAGTAGTGTGGTAAAGCAGATAAATAGCTCATGTATTCTTAGGTTGCATTGGGCAATGGAGGGGAGTTGGGCTGTATTCCCTGCTGATCACCTGATACTTAAGGGACTATATTCAATTTTGGCTGCCACATTTCAGGAGGGGCATGTTCAAGTTGGAATGAGGCCATGATCAAGATAGGAAAAGGCCAAAATCCATTCCTTGTGGGGAATGGCTAAAGGAACTGGGGATTAGCATGGAGACTTGGTGGTCAAATATTCAAAGGGTTGCCATGTAGAAGAGTCATGAGGACTTACACTGCTTGGCCCTGAATGACAGAAATAAAAACAATCTGGTGAAAGGTAGAGTCAGATTTTATCTACAATATACATATAGATTTATAATATATATTATAAATATACATATGTATTTATGATATATATGTATACATAGATAAAATATAGATTTATATAATGAAAAATTTTCTAAATATTAGAGCTGTCCCAAGATTGAATGCGTTGATTGAGGTGGTAGTGACTTTCCTGTTGGATATCTGATTACTTGGGATGCTTTAGACATCTAGAGTTTGTTAGGCTTTTAAGGCTGATAATCCAAGTGACAACTAATTTTGTCACTTCTTCAGGTTGGAAAATGAGGGTCATCTTTGGTTCTTCATCCTTCATCAAGCACTATATGAAAACCAAGTGCCAAGTCCTTTGAATTTCCTCTCAGATTTCTTGTACAGAGGCATCTGTAGTATTGTGATTTACTCCCTAACACAAACTATAATGTAGATGAGGAGAATATGTAAATTGTCTACTGCAGACTAAAAGAATTCTTAGCAAAGAGAGCAGGCATTAGTAACCAAGGAAGAGGGAGTTGGCTGAGGGAGAAGAATGGAGAGAGGAAAAATGTTTTTAAGTTGAGAAATTTTATGTAATAGGAACTTTTGGTAGTTAAATAAAACAAAACTATAGACTATTGAAAATTTACAAGGACTATCTTTTGTGTGGGGAAAAAATTTTGATTTAGGGCAAATAACACTAGATTTGAAGTTCTATGCCATTTCAGTCATCTAATCCTGTTTCCCCATCTGTAAAATAAGGAAAATAATATTCATATAACTTTCTTCACAGAGCCATTATGAGGATTAAAGGTGGTAGCATACATCAAATATAAAATAAGATATAAAGTCAACTGTCATTATTAGTTTTGTTACACTTTCTTTTACCATCATTAACAAAATTCAGGCCCGTCCATTTGACTTGGACTATAAAAATAGCTTCCTAACTATTTTCACAGACTATTTCTCTTCATTTCACTCTAGTAATGTATACAACAAATACAGATTATTTTTTTTCCCTAAGTAAACCTTGGATTATTTCAATTTTCTGATCAAAAAATTCCAAAGGCTCCCCACTGCCTACCAAATTATCTAAATTTCTTGGCAAATATTCAAGGCCCTTAATGTTGTATCTGATCCTGACCTACTTTCCTAACCTTATTTTCTGTGCTCTAGCCAAAATATCATTCTCAGTCATCACTCAATATTACCCAAACATGCCTCATACTTTCCTAGCTCTGTGGCATTCATTTCTCATGCTATCTTCCTTCCCAGAAAATTAAAACCCAAGCATCCATGAAAGATCAGGTAAATTCAGCTTTCTCCACAAAACCATTCCTGATTTCTAACTATATCTTTTCTCTTTCACTACTGTTAGTACCTATGCCTTATGTTGTAGTTGCTTATGTACTTACTTTGGTCTCTTCAACTAAATTTTAACTTACTTGAAGGCAGAAATCATTATTTATGTGTCTAGAAAAATAACTTGTCCCTAGCAGTTTCTCTTCTTCTAATCAAAATTTTACTACTGCCCTTTCCTCCCTTACCACACAGTCTTTTCTGGATAAACACTGGATAGTCACTTTCTGCCTCTGAAAGATATTTGTCCCATAACAAAGAAAGTTAAGTAAAATCAACCAATACAATGACCATATATGAAAGCATATCTAACATTCTGTATCCTTCTCTCACGACCATAAAGAAAGAAGGAAGGTAAATTTTATCCACCCTTCTCCAGTGCCTAGGTTGGTCATTACATTTACACATTGTTTCAATTCCTTAAATAGTACTTTTTGTTCATATTATTTTTGTAACCTTGTATATTATTTTCCTGGTTCCATTATGTCACTGAAAAAATTCATGTCAGTATTTCCATCACTTTCTGAATTTTTCATATCCATCAATTTATACAGAATAATAATATTATTTTATATTTATATGACATTTCCCCCAGTAATTTCCCCATCAGGTGCACTCACTTTGTTTCCAGATCTTTGCTATGACAAAAAGTGTTGCTATGAACATTTTGTAACATAGAGGAACTTTCTATCCTTGCCTTTCTTGGGTTACTGATTGAACTAAATGGATATTTTTTGGAAAGATTTCTGAATATAGATTTTTATGACTATTAATGCACCTAAATGCACTCCACCATCATATCTCCTAGATTCCCTTATAATATTTTTTTAAAAGGAAAAAATAAGATAAAGAAATGCAATAAAACTTTTCAACATACAGAAAAAAAATGACTTTATTAATCTTCTCCACAGGGGTAAGGCAGTTGTTGTGTTCTTATACTTCTTCTTCTTTTTTTTTTTTTAAAGCAATTGGGGTTAAGTAACTTGCTCAAGGTTACACGGCCAGTTATTTCTGGGTGTGGTGCTAAATATCTGAGCCCGGATTTGATCCGGGTCATCCTGACACTGGAGACGGTGCTCTTACTTGCTGAGCCACCTGGCCGCCCCCTTATACTTCTTCTTTGTGGATAAATTTGTTTTACATAATTTCACAGCATTCAGATTTGATTGCTTTGTGGTGGTTGTTTTAGAGAAACGTGGAAAGACTTAGATGAAGTGATATAAAGTGAAATGGGAAGAACCAGGAAAAAAAATAAAATGACTACCACAAAAAAAAAGAAAATGTGAATGTTATATGGTAATTTTAAAATAAATATTTATAGAATGAATGAGTGTTTGAATAAACAGTAAAGCAATTAGCCACATCTGTGAGACTGAAGATCTAGGAGAAAATAGGGCCAGAGATATAGATTGTGAAGACATATGTACTGAGCTCTCTGAAATTGAGGATACAGGGTAAAAATACCCATCAGATGCTAAACACTGGGGGTAGCCCACATATATTGTGAAACAAGAAATGGATTTATTGAAAGAGGAAGAGGAGGCAGAAGAGTAGGTGGTAAAAATAGAGAGGGCAGTATCAGAAAAGAGATCCAAGAATGAGGGGGTGATCAATTGTATAGATTGTTACAGGGAGGTCAAGAAGAATGAAGACTGAGGTTGAAATCACTTTATTTATTAAGAGGTCATAACTTCTTTTTAAGGGTATATCTTCAGCAATGGTGAAAGTCGGAGTGTGGTTAAGTGTAGTGAATGGTAATGAAATGGATACAACAAACATAGGACTTTTCTTTCAAAAACTGCAAAATGAAGAGACTTAGGATAGCAGTTCATGGGTATAACGCAATTAAGATGAGGTTATTTTATCCTTTAAAAGAGAGAACACAGAAATATGTTTGCAGATAAAAAAGAAGAAAGCATTCCAGAAGGAAAGACTTGAAAATACAAGAGAGAATGAGGGGATAGATAACTGGTAGTACAAAATTTTAAAAGAGCTGGGGAAGGATGGGATAAAAACCATGAAAAAGGAAGAAGGCAATCGTGTTAATTACAAGTGAAACCAATGTCTGAATGTTTAAAAAATCCATTTTAGCTGAACTTATTCCTTCTAATTCTTGTATCTGACATAATTTAGGGGGAAGAAGCTCAGGAAAGTATAAACACCAACCAAAACACATTACACATAAAATAAATACAAGATTACTCACACTGTCCACAGCTAGAATTTTGGCCCATATGAAAACAAGAAGTGGCCTCAGCTCTCTGGCTGAGCTCTGGAGCAGCTTCAGAACATAAGGGAAGATGCCAACTGACAAGGCCTAGGGTAAAAAAAAAAGAAAGAGAAAATTTTAAATTACCAATGATCTCACTATAGGTTCAGTACAGGAAGTAAGTGGCACAGGTGGCAGAACTGCAGAGCTCTGGGACACAGATGCAACATTATTTTCAGCACATCTGGGAAATATGATCAGAATGAATATCCCTGATTTATAGTAAAGAGGGATTTCCTCCAGATTTATTCATCTCTGATTTAATTCCTTAAAGTTGCCAGGTATTTCGAGACTAATCTGGTCTACAGAGCCCCAGAATTAATCTAGAGGCAGCTTTTCCTCATTACAATGAATAAAGCTTTGTGCCTGAAAACATGCTGCTCTCCATTGTCAAATAAGGCTGTTTGCTCTCACCGTGCATGGGCACAGGCATGCATGCATGCATACGTGTGTGTGCGTGCTTACACACACACACACACACACACACACACACACACACACCCAGAGTGTCTCCTGAATTCTCCATGACCATGTGAAGCATTCTGGTAGGCCCCCATTGCCCACTTCTTGCCGATTTTACATGATAATATGCATGCACACATTTGAGAACAACCTTGAGAGGCTGATATTGCCAGGATAAGAAAACTTGGTGCTTAGTTGACAAGAAGCAGGTGACAACTTCTGGCCCTCACAGTACTTCCCAGAATTTCTAGCAGGATACCCTCTTGTGGGGAGCCCCTTAATATAAAAAGTAAGTGGGAAATGGGAGAAAGCACATGTACCACAGTGTGCAGAACATCTGGGGAGAAGTTCAATTATTTTTAATTGTGCAAGTCTTTACTGTCATCTTACATTACTATAAGACAAAAGCAATATAAAAACAAAACAAAAAAATTCTAAACCCCAAATACCTTATGTCTGTAGCACATAGGCACACCTCCACCACAGAAGTGCCTTTTGCAACCAGGGCAGATGACACACTGAGCTGAAACCTTAGATCCAACTGCAATTGTCAGGAGGAGGGCTGGGCCAATTCCCATGCCTATTTGCACACAATTCAGCATTTCTATCTATAGTGGTTTCTAATTTACTGGGCATTGTCAAGGAAGGAGGTTTTTACCTATACAAATGAAATAGGCCCCTTATCATTCTAAAACTAAATTTTATGTTTAATCATTTAGAGTGGAAATCTTTCTTAAATGTATTATTACATACATCTCTGTCTTCTCATGCTGATAACATTGAAAATAATTAACTTCAATGATTTAGGTTTATCATCATGAATATCAATAATTATATTGGGCTATGTAAGATAATAGTGCTCCAAGAGACTATTAAAACATGTAGGAAAGGTTGCTCCTATACTAAATGGCCTGAAACTACTATGCTATTTAATTACTTTCCTACTACTATCTTCCCTTGATGTAAGCTATCATTTTTTTTTTTGTTCTTGTTAAAATGCCTATCTCAGTGCCTCCCTCTTTTCCTGTCCTAATTTGCCCTTAATCTTCTGTAGTTGGGAAACCAGATAACCAAGCACTGGGTCTAAAATAGAGCAAATAGGCTCAGAATAAGCACCTGAATGGCTCTTCCATGAGTAGAATGCTAGGTGATATTTCATGGACTTTATTACATCTAATTTGGCTGCTCAGAGGCCTTTTTTTGCTTACTTCCGGGTTCTTGGCTGTGTTCTGGATAGCTGAGGTTGCCGGATAATGGACCTCCACATAAGTGAGTAAGGTGTTACTGTACTTTCTTTTCTGCAAAGGCTATGGCTAGGTGCAATCTCAGATGGAAGAAGAGGGATAAAAAGTGAATAATGGTAGTTTCCTTGGCCCATTGAGAACACATTTCAAGTACATTCGGCAGTTTCCAAATGCTACTGAATACAGCCAGATTTGAAATTGAACTTAGGGATATAAGGCTGTGGTCAGTTTTGAGACATTCAATAAGCTCACAAAAGATTTCCCCATTCCCTTCACTCAAGAATGACTTATTGTACACAGTCTACATATCAACTCATTTGAAAGGTTCTTTTCCCTTCTGTGAGCTAATGCAACAAGTACACACCAGGCTCACTGCCCAGGGGCCCAAGTCTAAAAACCTTCCCAGTAAGTCGAGAGCTCTCAACCGATGAACTTGACTTAACAGCACCTATAGAAAGAGGAAGAAAGAAATATTATTGCAAACCCTCCTAAGTCCAAACCCTTAAAAGAAGTTCCCCTATTCCCAAATATGTACGTGAGGAATAAAGGCAGACATTTTAAACTACTGAATGAAACTGATCGATGAGAAGAGAATTTCAACTCATCTGCTCTTTCTACTTTCTCCAAATGTGCAGCTGATTCTGCTACTTGCCATCCCACTCCTGTATAACTCATAGCTGTACTATATGCTGACTAAAATTTGCATTTCTTTCAGCTCATAGTTAAAAGGAGATATAATTGTATCTCAGAAATATTTTGGATAAGTGTTTTTATTTGAGACTGCTACATTCAACTGTAAGATTCTGATATTTTGACTAGCAGGGATTTAATAGTGCCCAGGTGACCTTGGATGAGGGAGTCTTCTGATTTCCCAAGTTTGAGCAAGTGGGAGGGCCCAATCATAGTTGTAGTATCACAGCAATTCAAACACATCAAATTTTACACATGATGTTCACAAAGACCAATTTTATTTCTCTTACTCATCCTACTCCTTAAACCTCTCCAAATAAGAAGAGAACTTCATTTTCCTTGTCAAAGAATTATAATAGCACTTGGAAACAGAAGAAATAAGTCCAATAAATTTCATTATCAAAGTTTGGTTTACAATAGTGAAATGCTAACTTACAGAGGCACCAGTGGGTATTAGAGATCTGGTCTTTAAGTAAGAGGGCCACAACTGACTGACACTGTTTCTTCATTTGTAAGATGGGAATAACATAATTGCTTCACAGGGTTATTGTGAAGATCAAATGAGGTAAAGTATGAAAAGATCTTTGCAAAGTTAATAGGCCTATATAAACGTTATCTAGTGGAATTGAGTAATACAAAATATCCAAAATAAGAGGACCTCAACAGAATTTTAAAATATAAGTAAGGTGGCTAATTTATAGAAAAATTCACTACAAAAATACTAATCTATTACACCAAGCTTCCTACTGGAAAGTATTCTTTCTCCTCTCTGAACAATCAACAGAAGAAAGCAGTATGGAGTAACAGAAGAGTACTTAATTTAGAGTCAGTGGAACTGAGTTCAAATCCTGCCTTGATACCAAAAACCTTCGTGAAACCGGACAATCTACTTGGTGTCCCTGGGCCTTACTTTTCTCATCTGGAAAATAAAGGGATAAATGAGGTGACCTCTAAGGTCCCATTCCACACAGGGTCTAACCAGACAGCTAGAACTCTCTCAGTTCCTTAAACAGTCTCCCTAGGAGTTGTATATCTGATAATGGAACTTAATATTGTTTGCTGTTTCTACCCGAGTCAATCTTAGGTGGTGCAGAATTAAAAAAAATTAAATACTAGTGACCTGATGAGTTATTTCAATAACTTTTATCCTCTGTTAATATAAAGAACAGATATAAGCCTGTGTGTGGATTCAAATTAAAGGCATACTTGTCTATGGCAGTGATTCATTATGGAACATTACACTGTAAGGACAGCAATACTGGAGGGCTATACTAGGGGACCCTATCAGAGCTCAGTAGATGATAACAGAACACTATTCCTGATATAAACTTTGACTTAGTTTCATTATTACAAAATAACAAAAATTTAAAAAAATGATGCAAATGAAGTTGACCAGAGCCATTTTCATGATAAGCTTATATCTATTTTTACCAATTACAAATTCTGAATTAAGGTGGATTTTTAGGGTATTAAATTATTACAGAAGACAAATTTCTTTCCTTTATCAGTCTTCTCTGTTTCTACCTGTCCCCTCATTCCTGTTACTCTTTAATAAATATTACACCTGAAGCAAATTAGGACAATGTCTGAAAGCCTTGGGCACTGCTTCATAAGAAGCATATAAAAATGGAAAACAATTTGTATCGTTCTGTCCTTAGGTTAGAGGACAACTCTGCAGTATATGTCATACACAATAAACCTCCAGAAACATCAACTGATGTACACACAGATATTATCAGTGAACATCAAAATGGCTTTTAAGAAGAATAAATGTAAATTTTTTCTACATTTGGGTTAACTCACCCCCAATAATGGATACTGGACAATAAATTGACAATAGTTCACATGAAAAAATAATTGGAAGATTTAGTGAAATATAAGCTCAAAGTAAGGCAGTCATATGATATAATGGTCCCTAGAGCTAAACAATCAATGATTATTTATTAAGCACCAACTGAGAGTCAGTGGGGATACAAATACAAAAGTGGGACTATCTCTTTCTCAAAGAGCTTAAATTCTACTGGGGGAAAAGAGGGATTCTATCATTATCTTGGGTAACACTGAGAGCGAAATGTCTAGAATGAGGAGGGTAAGGATCCTAATACACACTTCTATGCTCAGGCTATAATTGGGTACTGTAAGTCAGTTCTAGAAGGTATAATTTAAGATGGACACTAACATACTTGATTGTGTCACAGGCCAACCATGACCAGTAGGGGCTGGAGACTAACAGAACAGGACTGATTAAAGGAATTGGAGATGTTTAGATTACAGGAGAACAATATATAAGCTATTTCAAGTATTTGAAGGTCTGTTATAAAAGAGGGAGTAGAAGTATTCTTTTTGATTAATGAGTAATGAATGGAAGTAGTAGAGAAAGGGATTTAGGTTTGATATGAGGAATAAAGTCCCCAAATAAGAACCATTAAAAACTGGAACTGACTGGAGGAAGAATAGTTACTTTAGAGGTACTTCCCCCAAATTGGAGGTTCTGAAGGAGTAGTCAGATTTCCATTTTGGCTGATTTCATAGAAGAGGTTCTTGAACAGATATCTTGAACTGTTTCAAATGGCCTTTGAGCACTGGCCTTGGAGTCAGGAAGAACTGAGTTCAAATCCGACCTCAGAAACTTAACACTTATTAGCTGTGTGATCTTGAGCAAGTCAAAAAAGAAAAAGGAAAACAAAACAAAACCAAAAAAGGCCTTTGAGATTCCTAGCTAGCATGGAGAGTGGCTGGGGCTGAGGGGACCCATGGGAAGTTGATGTGTGTGTGTGTGTGTGTGTGTGTGTGTGTGTGTGTGTGTGTGACCCAAACTCCGCTTCTGTAGACATTATCGATCTACAGGGCAATGGAGTAATTTTTTTTTTTCCCTTTTTAGAGGGCGGAAGGCAGGGCAATCGGGATTAAGTGACTTGTCACATGGCTAGTTTTTTTGTATTAAGTGTTTGAGGCCAAATTTGAACTCAGGCCCTCCTGATTCCAGGGCTGGTGTTCTATTCACTATGCCACCTAGCCGCCCCGCAATAGAGTAATTTTTACATGAGGGATAGTGGAGCAATTGCACATTACAAGGATATATTTTAAAGCTTTTGATTGACCCAGGACAGCCATCAGCCTCTGCCTTTGGGGATAAGGTAGAGGAAATTTTGTCTATCACATGAAAAAAAAGCAGTCTGTTATAAAAATGAACAAGTTTCTCAATTAAAGTTCTCTTTCTCCTGAGTAATATTTAAAGAACTGCCAAGGTATAGTTGGATAATTTATGGATAATAGGGTCTAGGCTTGGCATTAATAATGCTTTTCAAGATAATGCAAGATAGAAAAAGAAGCATGTCAATGAGACAGCAGTTATAATATTATAGGGCAGCACCAAATAAAACAAGTACTTCTGAGAATCTTGTCTTGCCTAATTCCTCACTGGTATATACATTAATACCATACATGCTATTAATGAGCAAAGAACTAGAAGGAAACCTCTTAGCAAAAATTAAGAATCTTCTGTTTATACTAGTTTTATAGAATTACACTGAAAACAAACCAACCAAAAAACCTTTTTCTTTTATTTTACAAAGGAGTTTTTTCTTATTTTGGCAGCAGGATATTGGGTCTGTTAGGTCTTTCTTCCCTGAGGGAGCATGGATTGTAAATGAAACACTTTAAAAAAGTCAATAAAAAACGATTTACAAAAGGATTCTCTAGGTTTGGTCCCCAGAAGAATCAAGTTTAACATGTTTGGCATCAGGCCCTTGTGACATAAAGATTCTGGTTTACTACACAATAGTATCAGGGATAACTAGAAGATCATTGTGCTGCCTCTGGATAGAAAGGTATAGCTTTCAGTGATAGAAATTTGTAATTAGTGATTCAAGAACTGAACAACATATCAGCTTCCTTAGATCTTCTCCTGTTCCAATTCTCTTACAATTTATTTATTCAAATAACAAACAATTACTACAGGCCAGGGAAATGGGCTAGGCACAAGGGATACAAATACCAAGTATAAAACCCCTCAGTTTATAGTTATAATTGCACTACCTTCTGTGTAGAGAGATCTCCCTAGTTTGACTCCAATTATCCATTCTACTTTACTTCCGTTCAAACATTAATGTCCTAGCCAAACTAACTGTTTTTACTCTCTGCCCTCTCCAGCTTCCACAAATTCATGTTGGTTGTTTACAAGGCCTCAGATGGGTTCTTTGCACCCACCTTGTGATCACCACAATGCTGATATATGCCTTTTTGCCAAAGTTTTTTTTCTCAGTCTTATTTCTCAATATCTTTTTCTTATGTGAAATTTTCTCAGATGCTGAACAGCTAAAAGTGACCTTTCCCTCAGATTTTCCTTAAGTTCTTTGTACTGCTCTCTCTGTCAACACCACATTCTACCTTTTAATAGGCTTATTTGATTATATGTTGTGTCACCCCCATACAACCTAAGTAAACAGCTCCTTGACTATAGAAATTGAGTAATTTTTCATCTTTGTACCTGCAGCAACTAGTACAGCAGATACACACATAAACACACACACACACACTCTTATATACTGCTTTCCTAGTCTATGAATGGTTCTATTTAATGCCTATTATTTGTATACTACATTTAAATAGACCCATTCTTCTCTTGTCTCCTTGTCTTACCATGGGGGATTCCTGAGGGAGGATCCTGTAACAGATGAAATTTCAGATCTGTTACAAGGTTAATTATGAATAAAACCTTCAGTTGCCAGCTAATATTATTGCACAACATAGACTGAATACTAGAGAGAATACCTGCCAACTTCCATCATAAGGGCAGAGATAAACTGTTCATCTATTTTTCAAAAGCTCACTCAGACATGGAACCAATGAGAAATGAATGTTTGATCTAATAAAGTCTAATGGTCCTTCCCTTCACAATGTAGTTAGTAGCATTTAGCAGAAAAAGTAGAATTCTTTCTATTAGGAAGGAAGTGAAGCAGATGTCCTTGGAAAAGTAGAAGATAATAAACAAATTCCTGTCTCACAATATAGGCAAAAGAACCAAATCACAGTACTTACAGAAAGGCTCACCCTGGCATAATAAAGGCTTTTTAGAGATGGGACTCTTTCCATTAGACATCTAAACTTAAATCAGGTATAGAGGGAGACCAAAGAATGGCCTTACTGGAAGGAAGGTAAGAAGGAAGGAAGGAAGGAAGGAAGGAAGGAAGGAAGGAAGGAAGGAAGGAAGGAAGGAAGGAAGGAAGGAAGGAAGGAAGGAAGGAAGGAAGGAAGGAAGGAAGGAGGGAAGGAAGGAGGGAAAGAAGGAGGGAAAGAGGGAAGGAAGGAGGGAAAGAGGGACTGGAGTGTGGAAGGAAGGTGGGAGGAACAGTAAAAAAAAAAACTCATATGTTCTAAAGTGAATGACTGGGTGCAAGTGTAAGTTTGTGAAAAACATATAAGATACCTAGAAAGGACACTCTTTGTAACCACTACAATTCTGATACATGCCTTCCTGCCAAAGAGGTAGACAGATCTCAAGCAAGAGTATATGTTTCTGTGTTAATAATTAGCCAACAGACAAAAGGTATTGTTTCCTTCTTAGAATACACTTTCTCCTGAAGCAATATGGTATTGACAAGAAATATTTGCCTCATATATTCACAGTTTAATAGTCAAGGAGAGGACAATATAGCCAACAGACTATATTAAAAGATACTTATTTTTTTTCAACAAATTTTCAAATCAAACTCATCGTGAAAAAGAATGGGGATAGGGGAGGTAAGGGTGGGTAAAAGTCTATACTTTAGAACAGACTCACGGACAATCTGAATTCAATTTAATTGGGGGTAGGGTGACATTCCATGCTTCTCTCAAGAAAGCCCTCAAGGAATATCCAAACAACTAATTCTAATTATTCCTGAAGGAAAATGTAATTAAATTACCCAAATACCATCTGTCCTGGAATATAGCAATCAGCAGGCACATGTTTCACATACCCCATACATACACTTAGCAAAAACTAGACCACTGAGCTTAGGGCTATGGATTCTTCCTGTATTTTTTCCCTTAGCTGTCATGGGGTCAGACCAGTCAAGCTATGTGAACCAAAGAACCTTACCTGCAAGACTATGGGAAGTTGTTCTGGTGGGTTCCTGTTCTCTACTCCCATTGTAAGCCACACCTGGAATGCAGTCAATTGCTCAGCAAAGAATGGACTGTGCTATGGGACAAAACAGAAACAGTAGTGAGTTTGCTCTTCTTTTCCATGTATAAAACAATTAGACTTCTATGTGTATTTCATATACAAATGAGATAGTGAGTCTTGACTGGAACAGTAAAATACCAGTAATGAATCTTTCCAAATAAGCATTTTTAAATATTTTCCCTCCCACAGAGGATAGAAAAATCATTCAGAGACTGCTCGTATTAAACCACTCTGGAGAAAAATGAAGACAGATGATAAAAGGGTGATACATAAGAGAATATAATCCTGGGTTATATGGGGAAAAGACTAGGTCATTTTCTTAATATATTTCTTCATGTACATCAAGTGACAATTTCTCATTCTTACATGTTGAATTTTTTGTATACACAGCTCTATCTTTCTGGAGGACAAAGTAAAACAATACATTATGAATGAAGAAATGTATCCTTTTTCTTCTGCTAACGTATTTTAATACTTTCCTGGAAAAACAAAAACAACAGCAACATGATGGATCATTTCAGGACTATGTATTTTAAAAACAGAAATTAAATTATCTGTTATAAAAAGAAAATATAAGGCAAAAATAGTGAATGATAATGATTTCTATTTGTAGTCCCTAAAATCCCAGGAGTGTGGGCAACGTGTGAGGGTCTGACTCATAGTCTAGGGAGTCATGGTCCCAAGAGATATACTTTAGTGAGCATTGAGAATTCTGTTTCATATTTTTAAAGGAGTAACTTGAGGGTCAGAAAAGCATGACACTTGAAAAAAAAGCTCTGCTAGGAAAGAAAGATTCTATATACAAAAAAAAAATTAGTCACTGTCACTTTTTTTGTGGTTTTCGAAAAAAAATATGCCCAATGACTGAGGAACGGCCAAAGAAATGGTGGTACATCAATATGATGGAGTTGTACAATGCAGTAAGAAAGAATGAATATGAAGAATTCAGGGAAGCTTGGAAAGACTTATATGAACTGGTGCTGAGTGAAGTGTGGAAAACAATATATATGATGTCTTCAATAATGTTAATGGAAATAACAAGGAAAAAATGTGATTATAATGACCCAGTTTGGTGGCAGAAAAAAAACAAAATATACCTCCTTTACTTCTTTGTGTGGAACAGTGCATACATTGATGTGTTGGTTAGTTTAACATGATGTGTTGGTTAGGTTAAAAGAAGAGTGATCCATTTGGAAATGAAGGTTTTGTAAAAACAGAAGAGAAAAACCAAAAAAATAAAATATGAAAAATGAAAAAGTAAGTTGGTATAAAAAAATTTAGGGATTTAACATTGATTGAGAATTAGCCAAAATATATGTAATCAAACTTGAAAGGCAATTTGTGATTAAGGGAAGGTAATTTTTTCAGATTTAGCCTAAACTACTCATAAATTGATATTTAAAAAGAAATTAGGTAAGTGGATAGTCCCTGAAATAGCTGCTATAGGTTAAAAGTAAATTAATAGACTGGTTTTTATTCAGGTATGTTATATAATTAAGTCCCTCTTTCTCCCTTTACTTAAAATCATTCTTGGTCTATGGATTTTTACACACTGCACCTTTGCTCAGGTCCTCTATTTGGATATAAAAAAGGAAAAGAAAATAGTTAACTTCAACAAAGGAACTAAAATCGGCAAAGAAAGAAAAGGCTCTCCCAGCTCAGTGTGACTGAGAGAACTGACCATATTTTCAAAGGTTCAAGGGAAGCTTGATGTGTGGGGAAAAGCATCTTTCAATGATGAGACAGACTCTGGGCTTTCATTTATGCAAAAACCATGTCACAACAGAGGCCCATTTTCTCTCTCAAGACATTGCCCAAAGCGGATGTTCCAGGATGGCCTAGGGTCTTCTTTGGGATCTTGACAATGGGTGTCAGGGATAATTTCCTATTCTTAGGTAAATAAAACAAATACAATTGGCTCATACAGGAGAGCAAGTATGTTCTTCTGGACTTTGGGTATTAAAAAAATGTTTAATAATATTAAGCAATTCCGGTTCCCAATTTTCTTTGCAGATTATAAAAATATGATAAGAGAAGGGAAGGGAAATGGGAAAATCAGACAGAATTAACAAGAAATACTCAGTATTTAATCAAATAAATTATGTTTTTCATCACTGTTACAAGAAAAAGCAACTTGCCTATTAAGTACCTTATAATTATTCTTAGTCACCAATTCTGAAGCAAAAGTCTCATACTAGATTACATATTTCTTAACAGGGCTTTGCCATGTTTGATATATACCTTGCTACCTCACTAATGATGTGTAATGAATTATTTTAAGAAGTGAAGGTGACTAAGAAGCAAAAAGTAAATGAAGAGTGTTTAAGTATAGATCACAAAAATTTGTTCACGATTCTTGACCTACAGATCTGAATTCACCTTTCAGTATGAAGTAGTGTGGCAAAGGGTCAAGAGTCCTAGACTTGGAGAAAGAAAGTTCATGTGTGAAACCTGATTTTACTACTAAGTAATGTGTCTAAGGGACAAGGCAGAATCTCTCAGAGCCTTGGTTTCCTCATTTCTAAAATGGACGCTGTATATACTATATTTTCTACCAATATATTATTTTCTTGACAGGGTTGTTGTTAGGATGAAATGAGACATTATAAATAAAATGTTTCAAGAACCCCAGGGCATTACATAAAGTAAGCTTTTATTAATAGCAAGAAAAGTAATTTACTCATCCACCCTGTTGGTATAGATATATTTCTCCCTACCCTCTGTGTCCATCTGATAAAGATCCACTTTCAATGTAATTCAAAATTTCTAAGCAACATAACTTAGTTGGATATGGAACACTGGCTTAGCCAGATAAATGAATTACTTAATTTCTGGAGACAGGAAAATGAATTCAGCCCTGTCATCTATGGGTAGGAGATATATTCTTAACCAAATAACAAAGGCAATTATAAAATATATAATTTAAGCACTGTGTAATAATATATGTAATAATAATGACTTGATAATCAAATAACCTTGATTATAAGAAACTGAAAAGCTTCTGCTCAAAATTAGTGTACCTAGGATAAGAAGGGAAGTGGTTGAATGGGAAAAAAATATTTTTGGAATCAAATTTCCCTGGTAAGGGTTTTGTATGTAAGATATACATAACTAAACTTATATATACACACACATGGCATTTCCCAATAGATTAAGTGATCAAAGGATATGAAAAAATACTTTTCAAAAGAAGAATTTCAAAGTATAACATATTCACAACTGCATGAAAGTATGTGCCAACTCACTAATAACAAGAGAAATTAAAATCACAAGAAATTTAAGGTTTCACCTCACATCCAGCAAATTGGCAAAGAGAACAAAGAAATTGTCAAAATTTGTCAAAAAGATTGAGACAAAATGTTGGAGCACTTGTGAAATAACAGGCACACTAATACATTGTTGGTAAAGGGGTAAAGTGGTATTATCATTTTGGAAAACAACTTGGAATTATGGTAATAAAGTGACTAATAAGTCTATACCCTTTGAACTATTATTACTGGCCTTATTATACCCCAAGGAAGTCATATATAAGAAGAAAGTCCTTATATATACTTTTTGTGATGATAAATTAGAAAGAAAATGGATGCCCATTGATTGGGGAATGTTTATACAAACTGCAATATTTGAGTGTAACAAAAAAAATACTGTAAGAAATTGTGTATGTGATGACTATAGATAAATATAGAAATATCTAAATCAGGGGTGGGGAACCTGCAGCCTTCTAGCACTAGTTGGTCAAGGATGGCCTTCTGAATCCAAACTTCACAGAACAAATCCCTTGAATAAGAGGATTTGTTCTTTAAAACTTAAACTCCCTCAAAATGTCACACCCAAGGACCTTGAAGGCCACAGTTTCCCCACCTTGATAGATGAACTGATGCAAGTGAGGTAAACAGAGCCAAGAAAACAATGTACATAATGTCAACAATATACATAGAAATAACACACACACACACACATACGAATTAGCAAATTATAAAGATCAAGCATGATACCAATGAAGAAATCTAAGAGAACACACTTACCACAACCCTTTGTGGAAGTAGGAAGCCTATAGGTATTAAATATTGCACTTTTTTTTTTCCTTTTTAGAGGGGGGAAGGTAGAGAAAATGGGGTTAAGTGACTTGCCCATGGTCAAACGGCTACTTTTTGTGTTAAGTGTCTGAAGCTGGATTTGAAATCAGGTCCTCCTGACTCCAGGGCTGGTGCTCTATTCACTGCACCACCTAGCCACCCCTATTGCACATATTTTTGGATTTTATTAATGTATTGATCAGTTCAGCTTATTTTTTAAAATTTTCTTTCTCTTTTTTTGTGTCTTTAAAAATGTTGACTGTTATATGGGATGGCTCTTCAGTAGGGGCAAGGATATTAGAGATAACTGTGATGATGTAAAAAAAGAGAAGGCATCAATTAAAACTTATTAAAACACACACGTGCATGCACACACACACAAACATACACACACACACACACACAATGATACCGTAAAAAAAGAAAGAAAATGAATTCAGCAAGGTAAATAATAAATGTCACCTTCCTTCCCACTCTCCCAGAGAGACTCGTAACCAGTCCTGTCAATTTGGCCATCTTTGTCTCTTAACTAGAACATTTTGGTTATTGTACGTTAAAATGAAGAGTTATTAAGTTACTGAAGATAGGGGGTGGAGTCAAGACAGAATAGTAGAAGCAGGACCTCCCGCTGCTCCAGCTTCCACCTTTCCCAATCAATGTAAAAAGGGGATTCTGAACAAACTTTGGAGCTACAGAACCCACAAAATGACACAGAGAAGCTAACCTCCCTCTGAGGAGATCCTGGCAGGCCTGCAGGAATCAGCCAGAACAGCGCTCTGGGAGCCAAGCCCAGGCCCCTCATGAGCCGGAGGTTTTAGCCCCAGGGAGGGTCTGACCATGCGCTGGCCAGAGGGAAACCAGATCAGCAGCAGCTGTGGACATTTCCAGAACTATCAACACATAGGTGTGAAGGACAAAGTGAGAGGTCAGTGCAGTCTGGACTTTGGGACCCAGTAAGTGGGAGTCCCTCGGCTTTTGCCCCAGGGTGAGAAGCCACTGAGACACCAGCACAGCCAGCCAGCACGACTTGGCAGCTTCTGTTCCTGGCCTGAAGAGTGTAAGGGGACCAAGAGACCAGTCTGAGGGGTAAACACTCTTACTTTAACCTGCTTGGATCTGGATTGCGGTCTAGGGTGGAGGTCCTGGAGGGTGTGTCCAGCTTGCCAGAGCGTGTGGAGGCCTCAGAGAGGGCATGCATCTAATACCTATGGCAGCTGAGAAAACCCCAGCATTTGGGACAAAAGCTCCCCTGTCTGCTAGCAGAGTCCTACTGGGACAAAAAGCCCAGGGGTCAAGTGACTGAGGGGCGACATGACCAGGCAAAGGAAACAAAGCAGAAAGAAGATTCCAACATTAGACTCCTTTTTTGGGGACAAAATGGAGCAAATCATGGAACAGGAGGAAGACAGTGAAGTCTCCTGCACCAAAAGCCTCAAAGGAAAATACGAGCTGGTTACAGGCCATAGAGGACCTTAAGAAGCAGATAAGAGAAGTGGAGGAAAAATTGGGAAAAGAAATGAGAATGATGCAAGAAAATTATGAAATAAGAGTCAACAGCCTAACTGAGGAAAATAATACCTTAAAAAATAGACTAACTCAAATGGCAAAAGAGGCTCAAAAAGGCAATGGGGAGAAGAATGCCTTAAAAATCTAAATTTGCCAAATGGAAAAAGAATCTCAAAAGCTCAATGAGAAGAATCATTGTTTCAGAATTAGATTGGAGCAAATGGAAGCTAATGACTTTATGAGAAATCAAGACGATGCTAAATAGATCCAAACAAATGAAAGAATAGAAGGCAATGTGAAATATCTCACGGGAAAAATCACTGACCTGGAAAATAGATCCAGGAGAGATAATTTAAAAATTATTGGACTACCTAAAAGCCATGATCAAAGTAAGACCCTAGAAATCATCCTCCAGGAAGTTCTCAAAGAAAACTGCCCTGATGTTTTAGAACCAAAGGGCAAAATAGAGCTTGAAAGAATCCACCGATCACCTCCTGAAAAAAATCCAAAAAAGAAAACTCCTAGGAATACTATAGCCAGGTTCCAGAATTCCCAGATTAAGGAGAGAAAATTACAAGCAGCCAGGAAGAAACAATTTGAATATTGTGGAAACACAATCAGGATAACCCAGGATATGGCAGCTTCTACACTGAGGGATCGAAGGGCTTGGAATATGATATTCTGGAGGTAAAAGGAGCTGGGATTAAAACCAAGAGTCACCTACTGTAGCAGCAAGCACCCCAGCATCCCCAGGATGTCTGCCAACACAGGTTCTTGGATCTGCTTTGATAAAGGAAAGCAAATCAAAATGGGTTAACAAGCTTACTTTAATCAGTCAAGCATATATCGCTTACCTCATTGAGGGGAAAAAGGTCAGCATCCCAAACTTCAGAGTATACAGGCAGAATTATCAAGACAGAAACAGATCAAGTAAACAGCTTTCCAAACTGTCCAACCATTACATCCATACCAAATCAACATCTGGGTTTTTGAAAGCCGGGGAGCTCTGGACAACGGAACACTTCTCAAAGTGAGCCCCAAAACAAAGCCTCATATCAGGGCTTATATAGCTTTCTCCTGGCTCAGAGAATGTAACAACCTTTTGGACCCACTGGCCAATCAAAAAGTATCTACTGAAAAACAAGCCTCCCACCCCAGGCTCCAGGTGCACTTTAGCCTAGGGGCTGGGAAGATCTTCAAATTTACATTCCCATTACACCTACCCAGCAAAACTGAGTATCATGTTTCAGGGGAAAATATGGTCATTCAGTGGAATAGAGGACTTTCAAGCATTCTTGATGAAAAAAACAGAGTTGAATAGAAAATTTCACATTCAGATATAAGAAGCAAGAGAAGCATGAGAAGGCAAAGAGGGAAAAGAAACCATAAGGAACTTATCAAAGTTGAAATATTAATATTCCTACATGGAAAAACGATAGTTGTAACTTATGAAACTTTTCTCAGTATGAAAATAGTTGAAGGGAATAGAAATATATATATATATATATATATATATATATATATATATGAGGGTATATGGGCATATGAATACATATGTGAATGTGTGTATATATGTTTACAGGTATACATAGATAGAGGGCACAGGACCAATTTAACAGGAAGGGAAGATACTTAAAAGGTGAAATTAAGAGGTGAGAGAGGAATATAATGAGAGGAGATGGGTAGAGACAGAATGGGGTAAACTATCTCATAAAGAAGAGGCAAGGGAAAATGGTTACAATGGAAGGGAAGAAAAGGAAGGCAAAAGGGAATGGGTCAACCTTATTCTTATTGAATTTGGCTTGGGGAGGGAATGAAATACACACTAAATGGGGTATCTCACCCTACAGGAGGGTAGGGGGGAAGGGGATCAGGGGGGGATAATGGAAGGGAGGGCAGGCTGGAGGGGAGGGAAGTTGGAAGCACCCACTTTTGAAAAGGGACAGGATAAAAGGAGAGAATAGAACAAGTGGGAGGTGGGATAGGAGGGAGGTAAATACAGTCAGTCTTTTACAATATATCTACTATGTTATTGTTTTGCATTAGCTACACATGTACAACTTATACTGAACTGCTTATCTTCCCAGTAAGGGTAGGTGACAAGGGAGAAAGGGAACGAATCTTTAATTAAAAGTTTTAAAATAAAATGTTTAAATATATATTTATACTATTATTAATACTATTTTACATGTAATTGGGAAATAAGATATACAGGCACTGGGGCACAGAGATCCACCATGCCCTACTGGAAAAGTCGAAAGGGGTATGGGAGAAAATATGGGAGAGAGAAGATTGGAGGAGGGGATATCCTGTGGGACTGCTATTTTGGGGCAGAGGGTAGGGGAAAAACAGGGAGACAATTTGTAACTCAAAATCTGGCAGAAATGAATGATGTAAATCAGAAGTTAATAAAGCATTTGAAAAATGAAAAAAAAGATATCCTCAACTCACTATGTCCCTAAATAAATTTTACACTGGGAAATCTGAGTATAGTAACTCATAGTAATAAATAATAATAATTTAAAAAACAAAAAAAGTAATTAACCCTCAATTTAATCTTTTAATGGAAACTTCTTCTGTTGTTGTTGTTTTTTTATCTTAAAAAGAGATGGGTTTCTCTGCTAATGACCCTCCAGGCCATTCCAGAAAACCTATAATATAAATTCATTATAATCAAAATTGTATATATTGGACTTAACTGTAACTCATGTGACTCTTCACATGAGTAGGAATGAGTAAAATATCTTAAGTGAAGTAAAATTATTTTTAAAAGTGAAAAAAAAAAGATACTTCAGATATCTGAAAAGGAAAGATATCTAGAATTGCATCCGAGGCCTAGAAGAAAAAGTCAACAACATATGAATGTACAATTTCTTCACTCAGTAGTGAAATATTTGACACAAAACAGTCAGAAAAAGCATGTTCCCAGTCAAACACTGAATGGAATGGAACATGAGGAGTTTTAATGCTTATATTTATAAAGACTTACCCTAAATGCAGTTCCTTCCTCTATGATGGTTGGCAATTGGGAGAGGCAAATATCAACGGCTAGGTCCCAAGCTTGCCTGGGAAAAGAACAGAGACAGTAATACAAAGGTTATTTATTTTCTTTAGATTATGGGAAAAACCTGCCAAAAGTGAAAGATACTTTGATGTAATCTAGAACATACGTTGTCTTCCCTTGAGGCAACGTTATGGGAGAAAAATAACTATGACATGACACTTAGGAAAACTTTAACAAAGACCCTTTTAACCAGTGAAATGTCTGAAGTCACCAGTGTCAGTGGCATTACTGTAGGTATTTATTTACTGGGTTTGGGTTGGTTGGCTTTTTGTAGTAAAAAGACAGACTGACTAATCTCGAAAGGGGAAACTTTCACCAATTTCTAGGCTATTGGAGGCAATCTCTTTGTCAAAGAGAACAGAGTTTTACACACATGAATCTCGTTTGCTCAAAATGAGTCTGTGCCATAATTTGTGGGTAGATTTGGAGCTAGCCTGAATTATTAAAGAGAAACCATATAATGGTTACTGCAGGCACCTGGATTCCTATCCAATTACTTCTAAATCTGAAAGGAACACAGAATCATTCCTAATCCTAGAGAAAAGCAGAGCAAAACAACTCTTATATAAGGATTTCCTTGCTCTAGGGGCCTGAAGTTAGAGCAATCAAGCTCCAGGTGGCATAAGGGCAATATGACAATGTAACTATGTGCCAGGGTGAGCACCAAGCAGTAATAGGTAGGTGTAGGCAGTACATATCAACCAATCAGACAGCTTTAACTGCATCTTTTGCTTCTTAAATAGAAAATGAAGCATTGCTTATTTTTGTTTTAATGATACTAGCTTCTTTTAAGTTACCTTGATGAATCTCTTGACTTAGTTTCTCATTATAACTTTATTAATGGCCAGCACCAGGACATGACTCAATTTTTTCCATAACTTCAAATCCTAAAACACACATATACTACCTAAATGTTGAGTACATTTAAAAAAATACTTAGTTTTCACTATGTTAAGAACATTGATTTCCTGAATGAAGCATAAAGTACCTGCCAACCAGCCAGTTAGCCAGGATAATCACATCTCCTAATTCAACTTTGAGATCAGTATTTCAATTTAATGCCCTAAATAATCCTGTGGCACAATGATTTCTATAGTTCCAAAAAAATTAATCCTTAAATAACACTTGGGATGTAGCAAACCAGATTCTCTGAGTTTTTAGTTAGGTCTTTGATTATGTTTCTCTGGAAAGAACTGGCAAATAAATAAATTTAGTTAAAAAAAGCAATAATTTATAAGTGACTTGGAAGAGTTAATTTACAAAGTGTCTAATTTATGGAAGATAATAACTAATGAAGTAGAAGAATTTGAATGAATCAGGGCTTGACATTTTCAGCTGTAACATCATAGATGGCAACCAGGTTGAGAACAGATGCTTAGTGTTTGGCTGCTAAACATCTGTTTCCACAACTCAGCTGTGTGCTGCCTATGTATCTTAGAGAAACTTTTCACTCAAATTTTCAACTGATAGGCCAAAATAAACATCTGGGGCTGTCAAACTGGCATTTTTCCGTGTGCCTGCTCTTCTAGCATTTTAACTTATTATCTATATGACCTTTGGCCAGTTATTTAACTTTTCTAGGCCTCTCTTTGCTCATCTATAAAATGGAGCTCAGGGGTGAAGGTGGGGTGTGATATTTGAATATATTTCTCCTAAAGCAGTTTACAGCTTGAAATAGATGATCCTTATAAACTTGCTCATTTTACCTTCCTAGTCTGTCTGCCCCATCATAACTTTAGTAATCCAAAATACTGATAGTGAAGAAGCCAATTTCTGAACATAAAAATGCTTATTAAGCTTGTCCTGAATAACGGTGATATCAGATGTAGATAAAAAGACAATTCTCCATTAGACTCTAAGTTTCTTGAGGCAAGAACAGTCTAATACCTTTCTTTTCATAGCTAGCATTTAGAACAGCATATGGCACACAATAAGTAATTAATAATTAATAAATTTACTATTATATTATTATATTATTCAATGGGCTATCACATGGAGTATAACTGTATGTGATAGAACTGATTTTTCAAAATAAATATTATCCAAACAAATATCAGATGAGTACTGCTGTCCTGTCCAAGGTGGCTATTGTGAGAGGCTAGACATTGTTCCAAAGATGTGACTACTGCTAAAAAAAAACCTTCTTGAAATAATCTTAAGAGCTGGAGGCAATTGTTTGCATAAGAACAATGGATAATTTTTAAAAATTAATCACATTTATCAGGTGCACTAAAGTTAGAAAAACATTTTCTTCAGAATACTATTGTGACATGGGAGGGTTAAGGATTATTATTCTCATTTTGCAGATGAGAAAACCGGCTCAGAGAGGTTTGTCTTGCCCATGATTATAAGCTAATAAATACTTGATGCGAGGTCTGAATTCTAGATTTTCTTACTACATGCCCAGCTATAGTCTGGTATATCCTAAATTATAGTTGTCATTCTTTAAGAGAAGATATCACAGACACAACTTATTTGAACACAAGGCTGATCAAACCGGAAGGTAATCAAGCTGGAATATATTATTTTGGGTCCCAAAAAGAGGTGTGATAAAAAACAAGACTGATTTTCTGCCCTGGATTGTAAATTGGTTCTCAAGACAATTTTGAAAGAACAGTCCTGAAAATACACAGAATAACCCTCACATCATTGGAACAGTGTATCTAACCTCCAAAGATAACAACTCTGAAGAGTAGCAAGTAATCATTTGAATGAATAAGCTCTGGTGGGTTAGCTTAAAAAAAAAACAACCCTAAACTAGTTGTTTCTTTAGAATCTAAACTAGTACATAAATATGTGGTACCTTTTTTTCCCCTCTCTATTACTGTTTGTGGTTTATCCATCACACTGCTTACTAATGGAGGCAGCTATGTAGTTCAGTGGACAGAGAGCTGGGCCTGGAGTCAGAAAGACCTGAGTTCAAGTCTGCCCTCAGACACTTATTAGCTGTGTGATCCTGGAGAAGTTAATTTAACCTCAAACACATTAAAAAAACAAACAACCTTTAAAATCTTAAACCATTCCAACAACCACAAAAGCTTACTAATACTTGGTTAGACTAAAACTGAATCCAGAAAAAAGCAGGAAACTTAAATGTTGTCAGTCATTCAGTTTATCTGACTCTTGGTAACGCTGTGGACCCCAGTATGCCAATACTATCCATGGTGTTTTCTTGGCAAAGATATTGGAGTTGTTTGCCATTTCCTTCTCCAGTAGATTAAGGCAAACAGAGGTTGAGTGACTTTCCCAGAGTCACACAGCAATTAAGTGTCTGAGAATGGATTTGAACTCGGGTCTTCCTGACTCCAGTCCCAACACTCTTATCTGCTGAGCAACCTCACTGTCCCATGAATACACTAAGCCTCATCCTGAATGAATAGTGACACCAGGCACAGATGAAAAGTGTTAACTCTCCATTAGATTGTAAGCTCCTTCAGGCAGGAATTATCTAATACCTTTTCTTTTCATATCTAGTGCTTAGAACAGTGTATGGCACATAGAAAATGCTAAAGGAATGACCTTTCCTTTTTGTTGACTATACACATGTAAGAAGTTGCCAATCCTTTGTGTTTATATTTGCAAAAATATTCATAACATCTGGCACAAGCTCTCTGCTCCTATTTTGATCACCCTAGTCGAGGCCCTCATCTCATGAAGGAGGTAGAGTAGCTACCTCCTTGATCTCAATCTTCCCTCTATACAATTCAACATGATGAATACAGAGAAACATGGAGAGACTTAAATAAACTGATGTAGTGTGAAGGAAGCAGATCCAGAAAAGTAATATACATGACCACAACCATGTAAACAGAAAGAACAACAAAGAACACAAAGTAATTGAATGTCAATGCTGCAAAATTACAAAGAAAAAGCATACTTCCCAAGAATAGATAAAAGCATAAACTTCTCCCTACTTTTTGGCAGACCTGAAAGGTCCATAGTATGGATGTTAACTACTGTATTTGAACTGTAAAGTTTCTATACAGCTCAGTAATGCTTATAAGTCGTCTATTTCATTAAAGGTTCATTTTCCCTGAACAATATATTCAGTTTTATTGGGTAAGTTCTTGGCTGGAAGTGCAGAGGTTAGACTTAGGTCTAGGTATTTTGCCTTCTGAATTAATGTAATTCCAATCTCTCCATTCCTTTACAGTGGTGGCTGGTGAATCTTGTGTGACCATGAGTATGGATCTAAGGGTATGTAAATCCTTTATGGATGCTTTCAGTATTTTTTTCCTAGACCTGGAAATTATGTATTTTGGCTAGAATAATTCAGGAAGTTTCCATTTGGGGATTTTTTCAGAAGGTGACCAGTGTATTTTATTTCTACTTTGCCCCTGGTTCTAAAGTTTTCTTTTAATATTTCTAGAAAACTGATATCTAGGTTCTTTTTTGGTCATAGCATTCAGGTAATCCATTAATTCTTAAATGATATGTTCTTGATCTGTATTGCAGGTCAGTTGTTTCCTATGAGATACCTTACATTTTCTTCGTTTTTTTTTTTTTTTTCAGTCTTTTGACTGAAAATTTCTTGAAGACTCATGAAGTCATTCGCTTCTATCTGGTCAACTCTAGTTTTCAGGGAGTTTGTTGTGTGGATAAAGTTTTGCACCTCTTTGCCAAACTGGTAATTACATTTTCAATTATTTCTTCTATAGCTCTCATTTTCCCCTCCAATTTTTGCTGAGTTAGTGCCCAAACTATATTTGTCTTTGATGTTTTGCAGTCATGATCTTTTTCTGAGTTTGTGTCTTGAGTATCTGTGTCACCATAACAGAGTTTTATAGTGGGGTTCTCTTTTTGCTTGATCATTTAAATAGTCTACTTTTTAATTTCAGACTTAATATTAGGGCAAAACTCTGTGGGCTTTTGGAGGAAAGGTTTGGGATGGTCTTTTTGTTATATCTTTGAGTGGTGTGTTCCAAAATTTCAGGGACAGCCGAGATTAAGAACGTGCAAGCTTTCAGAGACAGTCCTAATCAACATTTATTAAGTGCCTACTGTGTGCCAAGCACTGTGCTAATCTGTGGGGATACAAAAAAGGGCATAAGGTATAAGGGAATTCCTTGCCCTCAATGAACTCACAATCTAATGGAGGAGATAACACATAAAAAGAAACTTTAAAAGGAGGTGTAGGGGTTGGGGGCAGGGGGAAGGGAAGATAGCTGGTCTGGGGGCAAAATTAAGTTCTACAGCTAGAGTGGGAAATTATTTGAGAAGTTTGAGTGTGAGTTTCAATGTTGATTACATCTTGTAGAATGATGACTTTCTGGAGATGCTAAAGTCCAGGAGAGCAACCATATGGGAGATGATCAGTAGAGTTCCTTAGGTGTTCTCCTTAAATGATGGAGGATCAGGGAGGGGCTCCCAGACGTTCACACATCACTCACTCAAAACAGACAAAGGGAATCCCAAAGAGGTCTGATATCTTTCCTCTTGGTTCAAGCTCTACAAGTTCCTGACCTAGGTTTGGACTAAGCAATAGTAGATTGCTACTAGACTCAGTAACTATAAGCCAGCTAGAAATCTGCTGGATGAGAGTAACAAAACATCAGGTTTCTCGTTGGTCTAAAATTCTTGCCCTGGTTATTTCTCTACATATTTCAGACTGGGCTAGATGTTGTAACTGAGCCTCTGCTCTGCTCCCGAGATCCGAACTCACTGCTGTTGCTTGCTTTTGAACCTCATCCTCTTACCTGAGGGCCCCAAACCACTCATTACCCTGGAATGCAATCTTTGGGTGCAAGTATATACCTCAGTTTACATTGGCTTTATGATGAGGGACTGGGTATTGAGGAACAAAGATGTCAGATGGCCCCTGTTCCTATCAAGGTGCCCTGGTACGGGTCTGGGACATCCTCTTCCCTGGTTCACAGCTTCTCCCAATGCTAGAGTACTGCCTGCAGTGCAGAACTCATCCCCAGCCTCCATAGACTTTTCTGTCTCCCTATGCAGACCTGAGTTGGAAAAATGACTGCATTTTTCTAAGATTTCCTCTTCAGGATTCATTCTGGTATATTTTATAGGTATTTTTAAAGGAGTTAAGTTTAGGGAAGCTCTATTCATGGAGCCACAGAACTTTGGCTCCAACTCTCTCACTATATTCAATCTCTGCCTGTCTACTAGCTGCCTTACTTCCTACAAACATCCACATTATCTCCCCTAGTCTCAAAAAACCCTTATCTGTCCCAATGTCCGATATCTTTCCTCCCTTTGGGGGCTAAACTCCCCACCTATGATGAGGCAGCCATCTATGTGATAGGTATCTGCACTTCCTCTCCTCTCACTCTCTTCTTAACTTCTTAATTCTGATCTCTCCAAAGTTACCAATGATCTATTAATTGTCAAATGAATGGTCTTTTCTCAATCTTCAACCCCTTTGACCTCTTTGTAGCCTCTGACACTACTGATCGCCCTTTTCTTCATATTCTTTTCTCTCTATGCTTTTGGGACACTCCTCATTCCTGGTTCTCCTATCACTCGTCAGTCTCTTCTGCTGGATCTTTATACTGGTCACATCTACTAAAGGTGGATATCTCCCAGGGATCTACCCTGAGCCCCTTCTCTTCTCCCTCTATACTATTTCACTTAGTGATCTCATCACTCCTATAAATTCAATTTTCATCTCTATGCTAATGATTCAAAAATCTACTTATTCTGCCCCAATATCTATGTTGACCTCCAGACTCCCATCTCCAACTGCCTTTCAGACATCATCTCAGACTGGATGTCCAGCTGACACTTTAAATGAAACATGTCCAAAAATGAAGTCATTATCTTTCCCCACAAACACTCCCCTCTTTCCAACTTCCCTGATATTGTAGAGGGAACCACCAGCCTCTAAGTCACATTCACTTGCAATCTCTCTTTAGTCTTTGATTCCTTACTCTCTCACCCTCCAGTCCATCAGGGTTGGTCAATTTTACCTTGCTAACACCTTTAACCCCCTTAAGTTGGCAAGAGATTTCTAAATTACACTAATAGTACTGCCTTCTTTCTGTTGCTTATTTTCAGTTTATCCTACATATAACTATACAATATATAGTTGTTTGCATTATGTATAGTTGTATTGTGTAGATATGCATAACTATGCATAGTTGTTTCCCCCATTAGTCCATGAACTGCTTGAGAGAAGGGATCATTTTGTACCTTTGGTTGATCTCCTGTGCTTACCACATTGCCTGGCACAGAAGAGATACTTCATAAATGTTTACTGCCTCACTGACCTTTCCCAATTCCCCCAACTTCCATCATTAAGCAGATCCAGTTCTGCCATGAAAGAGGGAGGAATTAAATAGGCTAAAAATGATCCTAAAAGCAGTTACCCTTGGGCTGAGGGAAGGACTGAGGGAAACAGAGGCAGAACCACCATGCATTCCATTATTCTCTAAGGTGAAGAGGTTATGGCAGCATGGCAATACCAATAAAGAAGGAGGAGACAGAAAAAAAGACTAAGATAAAAAGAAAAATGTTGAGCAACCAAATATATTAAGAGAAAAAAAGAAATAAAACCAATGGTAAAGCAAAGTCAAAAATTAGAGGTCAATGCAGAATAAAGAGTGCTCAACGAAAAATTTACAAAACAAAAAACTAAAAAAAAAAAACAACAACCCCCAAACCCCTACTTTCTAATCCATTTTGTTATCTTCATTTTAAGGATGAATTCATCCTATTCACATTCAAGATAACAATTATAGTGTTTTTTTCTCCTTTTCTTCCCACTGCCACCCAAAGGAAGAAAAAAGAAGTTTGGGAAAGATAAGGAATAGAATCAGCATTAGTAATCTATAACTGGAGTCCTTTTGGCCTTTCTCATTTCACCAAGTAACAGATTCTTAAACTTTCTCTCCATTTAATGCCTCCTTTATCATTAGCCCTCAGTAGACAGAGATTGTTTTACTTGAGACTACTTCCTTCCCAGTTCTAAATTCCCTCTCTTAAGGCCCTCTACCCTCCTATATACCTTTTAAGTACTACTGTGTTGAATTTAATATATTTCTATATAAAGCTTTTTGGTTATATGAGGTTGAGTGTATATGAATATTCAACCTCTCTTTGCCTAGTTTGGTAAGGTTCATGAAATGGCCAGTCTACCAACCCCAAACCCCATGATTATAAACTCTTCCTTTAGCCTAACCAAATTAAGAGAAAGAGTATGCTCCTCCATTATCATTTCTTTCCCAGCATATTCATTTTTCCCTCCCTTTTTATTTTCTCTCTTAACATCAACAAAACAGAACAAAGACACACCTAGGTCCTGAGTTTGTCTTTCTTTATTCCCTCTGTGTCCCTTGAAGATAGTGAAGACAGTGAGGTTCTGAAAGTTCACCTGTCTCTTCTTTGCCTATTAGAATATAAGCACTCTATTACAACATATTGTTATGTCCATTTCTATAAAGACCATTAAATAAAACTGACTCAGGACCAAATCTTTAATACTTTAAAATGAACCAATTTAGGATCCGGATTTTTTGTGATAAGCTTAAGAATTAAAATAATTTACACTCAAATAAATTGAATTTATATAATTACTTATTGCTTCATGAGATTAAAAAATTCTTTAGGGATATTGGTAAAAAAAATGTTAACTCTCAAAGACAATATTTTTTTCTCATATTCTCTCTATTTTTGTACAAGGTGATGATTGATACATTGGATTTTAGTTTCTTGTTTTGACATTTTGTTCTTACCAACTAGCTTTCTGAAAGCTTAAAAGGTTCCATGCTAATTTAGATTTATGAAGGAAAGTGTTTGCATGGTGGAGGGAATAAAGCGAGGGATAAAAATTTCATTAAAAAATTTTTTAAAACAATCAAAATATAGGGGAAATTAAAAAGATCTGGGCAGAGGAAGGGAAGATCTTTAAGATTAAAGATGAACAAAAGCTGAAAAAGAAAAGCACCCCATTTTCCAATAATCCAAAATATGAAATAAATTTCATTTCTACCACCTTTAATCCCAGCGGTATTCACTTTCCCCTGGACAATGAGCTGTCAATATAATTAAGAGGTAATCAGGATATAATCAAAACTGCTTCAAAGTACAGGCAATAAATAGTTCTATTATGCTCAAAAAATGTACAGGCTTCAGGCAAAATGGTTATTCAGCACTGGTGAGGAAGATATTTATTCTAGGTGGAGGAAGTAGCAAAGTCAATTATTGTAATTAAACTCTATATAGATTCTTTGAATTTGACCAAAGGGGGAAAAAGTTAATTTCAGGGACTGGAAGAAGAGAAAGGTGTATATAAATTAGAGAGGGGACTAGAGGATCAAGAGTGCAGCATCTGATAAACTATAAAGGTGAACCTTGGCAGGCAGCTGATAGGCAGAGGAAATATCAAGGTAATATTTTGTTGCAATTTATTGTTTGAGAGAAACTCATATCAAATTATGCATCCCCAAAGTAATGTTGCATTGGTCATTATCCTGAAAAGTCATAATGCTACAATGCTATTTCACAAAAGTCATCTGAGGCAAATGGTGCCGATGCCTGATAGATTTTTCTCTTGCATTTCTGAAAGGTCATAAGTTAGGCCATTTTAAAATGGTATCAGAAGAAATAAATTGTATGAGAAGAAAACAAATTCTTATCAGATTAAATCTAATTATGATTCCTCCTACACCCCCCAGCCTCCACAGAATATGTAATTTTACTTGTACAGTCCTACTAAGGAACTTCTTCTATTTGGGCACTCTGAAACCTTCTTCACACCTAGGGCACTGAGAAATTAAATATCCATTCCAGAACCATATAATCATTATATTCCAGACATAGGACCTACATCATGGACCCCCTGACACAGAAGCCAGATACTGTTCACTATGTCACGTTATTATTTTTTTTAATCTTCTACAAATGGAAATACTAAACATCAAACAAGTTCATTGCTAGAGGATTTTTTTTTTAAGGCAATGACAGTATCAAATCTTATCAAAGTAGCCCATGATGTGCTGGCATGAAATGGCAAGAGAGTTATCTTTCCTTCACTTTGATGTTACCCAGTCATTGTATGTGGATTTAAAACCATTTCAACCACCCCTTTAGCCAAACTAGTTTAGAACATACACATATGTTCAGGCCAGTATATTTGTGAAATTAAAAAACCAACATAAGAAAACAGTAGGGGCAGCTAGGTGGTGTAGTAGATAGAGTGCTGGGCCCAGAGTCAGGAAGACCCAAGTTCAAATCCAGCCTCAAACACTTATTAGCTGTAAGGCCCTGGGCAAGTCACTTATCCTGTTTGCCTTACTTTCCTCATCTGTAAAATGAGCTGTAGAAGGAAATGGCAAACCACTCTAGTATCTCTGCCAAGAAAACCCAAAACAGGGATTGTGAAGAGCTGCACACCTCTGAAATGACTAAACAACAACAATAACAACAAACAGAATAGAGGGGAACCATTATGGTCCACTTAAATGTGGATGATACACACAGATCATGATGAATAAGCAATAGTTAAATTAAATATTATATGAGGAATAAGGACCAGAGATTGAATTTTTCCTCCTTTTAGAAAGGGGCTTAAGAGTACAGGCACAGAAAAAAGAAATAAATTATTTACTAACTTCTTATACAACCTAGTAACAAGTGATAAAAAGAAAATGCATTCAACCCCCCCCCCACAAATACATACTAAATTTCTATTTAGTCATTTGTAATTTTCACAATTTTTTTCCTTGAGTAAGGTTTTATACCTATTGTTCCAAGCTATTCATTTTCTTTCCAAATCATTCTTTCATAGCTATCATTTCTATACACATACATTTCTCTAGCTTTCTCATTTGGTTTTAAAAATTACTTTTAAGCTCTTTTTTGTTAAGCAAAGAACTGAAAAATAATAAGAAGTTCATCAATTTTGGAATAGCTGAATAAATTATGGTATATGAGTGTAATAGAAAACTACTGTAAGAAATAACAAGGGAAAACCCAGAAAACTTGTGTGAACTGATGCAGAGTGAAATGAGCAGAACCTGGAGAACATGTATACAGAAATAATATTGTGAAGATCAATAACTTTGAAAGACTTAAGAACTCTGATCAACACAGTGGCCAACCACAATTCCAGAGGAATCATAATGAAACACTCCTCCTGACAGAGAGGTGATGGGCTCCAAGATGTAGAATTTTTTTATTCTGGCTAGGGGTGGGGGAAGGAAACAACATATTCAATGCAGGAATCGGTTTTGTTTGACCCTCCATGTTTGTAAAAAGAAATTTTTTTCCCTTGCTTTCTCAATACAGGAAGAGAGAGGGAGAAAATGAGGATCTGAAAAATAATACTGAATACAAAAAGAAAAAGAATACACCAAGCAAGTCTACTGTCTACAGAAATTACCTACATTTAACATTCAAAACAAGAACACAGGTGAGGCAATGTGGTGAAAGTGAAAGAAACCAGAATGAGGCATCAAGAGACCTAGTTCCAATTATGACCTTAAAACAAGTAACTCTGATTGCCATGGCTTTAGTTTCCTTCACCTATAAGGTACAATGCAAAGAGAACTGAGGAATCAAGACCCGAGTTCAAATCCCACAGCATTTTCTCCTTGTGTTACCTTAAATCACTTAAATTCTCTTAGCCTTAGTTTCCTTAGTTATAAAAAAAGGGGGGAAATGCTTCTAGCTTCTCCCCATTACATATAATACCTGCTGATGGCTTTAAATAGATGCTACCTATTATTTTGAGGAAGGCTCTATTTATTCCTATACTTTCTAGTGTTTTTAATAGGAGTGGAAGTTGTATTTTGTCAAAAGCCTTTTCTGCACCTATTGAGTTATCATTTGGTTTCTGCTAGTTTTATTGTTGATATGATCAATTTTACTGATGGTTTTCCTAATATTAAACCATCCTTGCATTCCTGGAATAAATCCTACCTGACCAAAGTGTATTATTCGTGAGATAAGTTGCTGTAGTCTTTTTGCTACTATTTTATTTAGAATTTTTGCATCTATATTCATGAAAGAAATTGGTCATAGAGATGTTTCACAGGGGTGAAACAAGGGTGTCCACTATCACCCCTCTTATTCAATCTGGTACTAGAAATGTTAGCAGTAGCAATTAGAGAAGAAAAAGAAATCAAAGGAATCAAATTAGGCAAAGAAGAGACCAAGGTATCACTCTTTGCAGATGATATGATGATATACTTAGAGAATCCTAGAGAATAAAGTGAAAAACTACTTGAGACAATAAATAAATTTGGCAAAGTTGCAGGATATTAAAAAAACCCACATAAATCCTTAGCATTCCTATATATTTCCAATGAAATTCAACAGCAAGAGATAGAAAGAGAAATCACATTTAAAGTTACTGTAGACATTATAAAATATTTGGGAATCTACCTGCCAAAACAAACCCAGGACCTATATGACCACAACTACAAAACACTTTTCACACAAATAAAGTCAGATCTAACTAATTGGAAAAATATCAATTGCTCGTCGCTGGGTTGAGCTAATATAATAAAAACGACAATTTTACCTAAATTAAATTATATATTTAGTGTCATACCAATCAATTTGCCAAAAAACTACTTTATAGAGCTAGAAAAAATAGTAACAAAATTCATTTGGAAGAATAAACGGTCCAGAATATCAAGGGAATTAATGAAAAGAAATGCTAGGGAAGGTGGACTAGCTATACCAGATTTCAATCTGTATTATAAAGCAGCAGTCTTCAAAACTATTTGATACTGGCTGAGGAACAGAGGAGTGGATCAATGGAATAGATTAGGCACATGATATTCAGAAGTCAACAACTTCTATTGTTTGATAAACCCCAAGGCCCCGTTTTTGGGATAAGAACTCACTATTTGACAAAAACTGCTGGGAAAACTGGAATATAATATGGCAGAAACTGGGCATAGACCATTATCTGACACCATATACCAAAACCAAGTCTAAATGGGTGCATGATCTAGGTATAAAGGATGATACTGTAAGCAATCTCGGAAAACAAAGAACAGTTTACTGTCAGATTTGTGGAGAGGGAAAGACTTTATGACTAAACAAGAATTAGAGAACATTATAAAATGTAAAATGGATAATTTTGACTACATGAAACTGAAAAGCTTCTGTACAAACAAAGCCAATGTAATCAAGATTAAGAGGGAGGTGGGAAATTGGGTAAGAATTTTTACAACCTATGTCTCTGACAAAGGACTCATTTCTAAAATATACAGAGAACTGAGTCAAATCTATAAGAATACAAGTCACTCCCCAATTGATAAATGTTCAAAGGATAAGAACAGGCAACTTTCAAAGAAAGAAATTAAAGGTATCTATAAGCACATGAAGAAATGCTCTAAATCACTATTGATTAGAGAAATGCAAACAAACTCTGAAGTACCACATCTCACCAGTCAGATTGGCTAAGATGACAAAACATGAAAATGACAAATGCTGGAGAGGATGTGGGCAAATTGGAACACTAATGCATTGCTGGTGGAGTTGTGAACTGATCCAGCCTTTCTGGAGAGCAATCTGGAATTTTGCCCAAAGGGCTATAAATAATTTCATATCCTTTGACCCAGCAATACCAATCCTAGGGTTATATCCCAAAGAGATCACAGAAGTGGGAGGAAGACCCATATGTACAAAAATGTTTATAGCAGCTCTTTTTGTGGTGGCAAAGAATTGGAAATTAAGGGGGTGCCCATCAATTGGGGAATGGCTGAACAAGTTGTGGTATATGCATTTTATGGAATACTATTGTGCTATAAGAAACGAGGAGCAGATGGACTTCATATTTACCTGGAGAGGCTTATATGAACTGATGCTGAATGAGAAGAGTAGAACCAGGAGAAATTTGTACACAATTGCAGACACAACGTATGTGTGATGACCAACTTTGATAGACTGGACTCTTCTCAGCAATGCAGTGATATAAGTCAATCCCAAAAGACTCATGATGGAGAGAAATGTGTACATCCAGAGAAAGAACTAGAAAGAACTGAGATTATATCCAGATTGAAGCAAACTACTTGAACTTTTTCCTTTTCTTGTTTGGTTTTATGTCCTCTTTACCATTTTTTATTCCATCTGACACAATCCGTCTGTATAACCTGACTAATGTATAATGTGAAAGTATTTACAGATCCTATACTTGACTGTATGCTGCCATGGAGGGGAGGGGAGGAAAGGGGACAAAATGTGAAACTCAAGGAATTGTGCATTTGAATCTTGTAAATTAAAAGTAAACAAACAAATTAATGAAAAAAAAGGGGGGGGGAGAAGAGATAGATTATAAGTCCCTTCTAGCTTCAAATCTACAGTCCTATGATTAAGTTATAGCTATGATTCTATCATTTAACTTCATTATCTTCACAGCCCAATATAGTTTTGGCTATGTAGTAACATAGCAGGAATAACTTGCTGCAAAGTCCTTTAGCTATGTATCTAATAGCAGAATATCTGTACATACAAATGTCTCATTAAGTGAGTAAACTGACTAAATATCTCATAATAAATTCCAAAATTAATTTGTGGAATGTAATTCTGAGCTTTAGCAAAAGTAGGAAAAGGATAAAAGTTTAGGTGGTACATTCAACTGGGCTGTTTAAGAAACCAGTGCTGTGTGTTTTGGCATCTGAGGCAACAGCAGAAGTTAAGAGGGAGGTTAGAAGGTGTCTGGATTAGCACTTCCCACACATTGCTATGATAAAATCACACTGTACTCCCCAGGAAGGGAGAGCAGCATGGTTACTTGTTTTCAAAGTAAGATTTGGGAGGGAGGAGAGAGGCGGGATGGGAGAGGAGGAGTGACTAGCTGTGACCAGAGGATCTGAAATTCTATACATACTCCTTCACTAAACAGCTTGGAACAATGTGACTTTCTAAGCTGCTTGCTACTGTGATGACTCACAGTACTGAAAAACATGCCAACCAGGCAAGAGCTTTGGTTTTCAGGAAACAGGCACTAGGATGGCAAATGCCCAAGGAAGAAGTCTAGAAAGAAAACAATCCAAGCATATGCAGAACTTTCATCTGCACTGATCCATCAATCCAAGGCACCCTCAATGGGAAGAGAAAGTACAGTCTATTACCTCAAAGTAATGCAAGGATTTTAGGACCTGAAGAAATTGAAGTGAAAGAAAACGCGTTGCCCCCTCGCCATGATTTTTCATCAAAAATTAACCAGGAAATGGACTTTTTGTATTTCATCATTCATTTTTTCTCTTTTCCTCCCTTGAGCAAAGCCTGAACATATTTTACATTAAGTTTTTAACCTCGATTTTTGTTAGATCTTGTTTATTTTTCTTTTACTAGTTTCACTCCATGGACTTTGATAACATGCTCTAGCTCCTTCCCCTTTCTTACACCTAAGAGTCCCCTTCTCTGAATGTTGAAAACCTCTCCAAATTCCCATTGTAAGTAAGGGTCCAGACCAGTCATTCTACATTGTCCTAACTTTACCACCAGGTCTTTGAGCAGGTACCTGCACCCATTCCCACCTATTTCATCCCTTTTACATGCTGTTTTCTCCCATTAGAATGTAAGCTCCTTGAGGACAGAGACTATTTCTTTTGCTTGTATTTCTATCCTTAGTATTTATTAATGTAGTACCTGGCACTGTTTCATATGCTTGGTGACAACTAAAAGTTCAATACCATGACCCTATTAAATATCATGACCCAAGGAATAAAATTAATTGAACCGTAACAAATTAATTCTAATTGATCTACTATGATTATTCTTTTGAGTTCCTTAGGGAGCTGCAAAAATTGGATTGTTTAGATTTAGTACTGTTTGAGTTTAGGTAATATGAAAAAATAGTAGAAAGTAGCTAAGCTCTAAGATCACTGCAATGACTAATGTCCAGAAGACCAAAAATCAAAAACCAAGACAAAACAAAGTGCAAATCATACACCTCCTAAAAAGGGATGTAAAGAGTATCCAAGGTGCATGAGGACTGGCACCTCTGAGGTGAGGACTTGCTGAGCCCTTTTCAGGGCTGTTCATCCACCTTTGGTGTCCATCTGATTCATTCAACTCTCATTTAAGGCTCCAAGAAGCTGTAGCATGCATAGTGGTTATACCTTGGTAAACCATCTTGGCACACGGGTTACACCAGGTTGAAGATAATCAACAGCCTTTGGTAAGTTAGGGGATGTCTACCCCAAACTTGTGAAGACTTTCCCTGGCAGAGTGGGTGAATGAGAACGATTTGTTCCAATAGTCAAAAAGGTAGCTAAAGCAGGTGCTATAGAATACTTAGAGCTTTGTTAGTAATCAAAGACACCAGGGTTATTTATTGCATCCCAGGTCATCATCAGTCATCTTGACTTTTGCCCTGTCACTGGATTTTGATGACTGAGGAAGACAGTGAGACTGACAACTTTGTGCAACTCTGCCTCACTTAAATCCAATTTATGTACTAGCCAAGACATCACCCATTCTGTCACTGGTCCTCTGAGAAAAAAGGACCAACAAGAACAATGGGTATTCGAACAAGGAGATAACTAGGTATTTCCAGATATAACCATTAAGTGGATTTGTTTTGCCTGACTATGCTTGCTTGGCCCAAGGAAGGGTTTCTTTTTTATACTTCAAAAAAATAGTTTTTTCAAGGGGTGTGGTTTAAAGAATATGTAGCAGAGAAATAGAGAGGAGCATGTTAAAAAAAAGAGGATTCTTGAAATGTAACAAAAAGATGAGCGAAAAAGGAAACGGAAAGAGAAACACACAAGCTAGGCAGCTTTAAAACTAACATGGTGAATTCTGTTTTTTAAAAAGCAAGCTATAATGAGATTCATGTTTCCATGTTAATTGGTATTTTCAAGTTCGAAATATCAAAAATGAAAATTATTAAAATAACTAAACAAAAAAATTACTAGAAATTCTGTTGTGAATTATATGAGACACATTCCTTAAATGAACTATTCTTAAATGTTTTGGAGCGCTCATCTGATAAGCAGAAAATGCCTATCTCATTTAATTGATTTTCTTAGCTATGGTAGTCTTCCTTGTACTTATAGTTCTTTCATGTTGTTTTATACAGCCTCTCTATAGCCTCAAATCTTTAAATTCTGAAAACAACTAATCTTCAACTGCATTTTTCCAGAGGAAAGAGGGAAAGAAACGAGACTTGGGCTCACATCTACCTATTTGTGAATTTGATTTCTTCAGATATTGATAAAGAATGAAGGCAACATTCATCAGTACACCTGAAAATTCCTCCTAGATCTATGACTCAATAACATGTTTTTCTGATAGAATTACTATCAAATTCCAGTTTAAATTCAATCTCATTTAGTGATGCGTGTCTATCTGAAACTGTGCAATGTGGATTATCTTTCTTAAATTAGCAAATTTTTAGTGCTCTTGAAAGCTTCTCATGGCCCCAGAGCTCCAGTTCTGGATTCTAGTTAATAATGTCTCAACATCAAAGATGCCTTGAGTTGCCCATACGCTAAGACTTAATGATGTTGTCAAGACTGACATGAAAATGTGAAAGTTGCATGCTCTAAAATAGTCTTTAAAATAAATAAGCCAGAAAGAAAGGGCACCAGACAGCACTGAGATAAACATTTTATGATTGTGAAATCCAGAGGATAGCCAAATTGGTTTGCTATATTAGAATTAGTTTCCTATTAGAACATTGCTTCTCTGCTTTAAGTCCTATTCTCATACTTCCTCATGCTGGGGAATGTGACCTTGGGTTTACAAAAGCTATGCCTGCAAGGTATAGGTTCTTGCCTGTCCTTCCAAACTGAAAAATTCATGTACTGCTCAGGTATGTCTGACAACTATGTCTGTTGTTTGAGAACCAAGTCTAACTAACTTGAGAAAGGTTTATCATGAGAAGATTGTTGATAAATGTTTTTCAGCCATTGCAATTAATAATGTTTGCTTACAGCAGTAAAGATCTGTGATCTGTTTTGACAGAAAGAGTGACCACACTGATTAGATAGTTGCTCCTAGAAGAATCGAGGTAAGAACCAACAAATCGACAAATCAACTTCTCAGTTTATAGGATTTGAAGTTGTGACAGCTTGAAGCCCCTTGGGCAAGGCACCAGCAAGTGAAGAGTGGTACTCTGAATACAGGAGAGGCAAGTGAGAACTGGCTTCTTGCTGAGCAAGGCTCACTTGTTCGTGTACATCCAGCTTTGGTTTTCAATGCTGCTGCCAGTTCAGGCTGTTTGCTGAGTTTTGATGATTGATTTTGGAGTTTAGGTGCAGGAAGAGTGTGTCTGAAAAAGGACAGGAAGTAAAGTTCATCAATCTGCTTGATGGCAGACCAAAAGAACCACAAAGAGCCCAGTGAGAAAGAGCTCATCTTGCATTTTCTTTCTCTTTCACCACCTGCAATGAGTGTAGTGTAAAGCTATACACTGTTTTCATAAATTGTTGTTTAGTGATTTCAGTTGTGTCTGACTTCTTTGAGACCCTATTTGGGGTTTTCTTGGCTATGATACTGAAGTGGTTGGCCATTTCTTTCTCTAGCTCATTCTGCAGAGGAAGAGACTGAGGTAAACAGTCATGTGACTTGCCTAGGGTCACATAACTAGTGCAGGTCTGAGGAAGGATTTGAACTCTGGTCCTCCTGACTCCAGGTCTGGCACTCGATCCACTGCATCACCCAGCTGCCTTTTGTTTTCATAAATAATAATCATTAAATGCAAACAAAAATATTTATGGTAGAAAATGTATTGTAACTAGATTATCAGAGCTTACATCATTAAGTTAACCTTCTTGAGGCATAAGTAATTGTTGTTGCACAAGACCAAAATGCAGAGGTCTCAAACTCTGCTCTTGATGTTCTTCCCACACAGCCAGTGGCATCCTGAGAAAAACTTCTGTAGAATATACATAACCTAACAGTGTGGAGTAAGGAGCTGTAGGAAAGGCAAATAGGGAATGATTTTTCCACATCTCAAACAGGGTAAAGGGGAGGTGGTACTTTGGGGTGGGAAAGAGGTAAATGGAATTTAGTTGCTCTAATTGCGTATGGAACAGAGATTAAGTGTCAGTTAGAAGTCTTCACAGTTACCTGAAGAGGCTCTTTTTTGTCAAATTGGCTGGTTTTGGGTCTTTAAAAAAAAGTGATCTGTCAAATATATTGATGAGTTTTGAGCTAAGTTGGCTTTAATATCTCCTGGAAGAAGGGGTAAGAGGGGGTCCTAGTCAGCAATAGATGTAAGCAATAATTGCTGATCAGTCTCCAGGAGTTCCTAGGACAACAACAAAATAACAACAGAGTAAACATTAAGCGATTTCTTTAAAAAATATCATGGAAAAAAGAACATAAATGGAAGAACCCATGGTAGAAGAAAATATCTGAAATGCTATGGATGAAACCTTGTAATACCTTCCCTAGAGGGTTAATCATTATTTAATAGGGGATTAAACTGCAGAATAGGAAGGCACATAAAAGGGAGATGGCAGGAAGAAAATACAGGGGAACACATAACGTACTATAATCAAGTTCATGGTAGATAAGAAAGTGACAAAATTTTAAAGATACATAGAGAAAAAATTTCAAGGTATTTTAATGTGAGGAAGACACCAAAACAATAGAAAAACATCTAGGTGACATTATCACCACAAAAAGGGCAACCAAGATTTCAGAAATTACTGATCCACATGCACTTTTTCAGTTTTAGAAAATACTTATAAGAAAAATCTACATGTATTCAGGGTAGCCCTGATAAAAATATGACAACAGAATAGGAAGGCTTCTGCAGATAATTTTCTTTAGCAAACCACATCTTCATTAGTTACAAGTACATGAGAGGTTTAGAGAATATAAGATCCTGTTGTTGATTATTAATTACAAAAGAACATGAAAATTATACAACCAAATGGTAGACATAAGGGCTTTCTTCCATCAAAGTTTCCCCTATATATTTGTTAAATTTGATACACAATTCCTTGACAAATGCTATCAAAATTAGATTTTGTTAGTGGTACTAATTATCAAGATTGAACAAGGAAGTAAAATAGGCAGGCATGACAAAAATATTTCCCTCATGGAGGATATCCTACACATTTAACAAACATAAAAGGAATGGCATATAAACATTAAGATTCACCAGGTGATCCTATTTCATACTATATTTTTGTTTTGTTTATTTATCTTTATTTCAAGAAGGCTTTGTTTTAGCTACTGAGTTTCAGGGCTAGGGCCAAAGCATCAGGGAAAACTTAGGTTCTGGTCATGTTTCAGGCTGTGCCACTAAAACAGGTATGTACCCAACCCAGTTTTATGGACAAATGAATGTTTCAGCAGCTTCACCTGCTATCCCAGGAAGTGGTTCTACAGAAGTCATAGAGATGTGAAACCATAGTCTGGAAACTAGGGCATGCTGCTCTAGCACAGCATAGGCCAGACTTTTCTGAAGGATTAGTGTAGCCCTCACAGTGTCCAGGATGCAGTTCCATTCATCTTGGACAGTGGTTTGCAAAGCCATGAGGGTGATCCCACTTATGTTTTGGAGTTATAGAAGGCACTCAACACACTCAGAACTTTCCTTTAACAGTGACTGGCAAAAGTGTAACATCATACAGGGCAAGACAGAAAGACAGGGGCAGATAAGAGGATGCCCACAGCTAGAAATTGACTAAGTGGTATGCAGATGTCTTGCCTGTTGTGGTTATTTTGGGAGGTAGAGGTCATACATTTTATTACTTAAAAAAGTCACAAATTTTTTTATCACAAAACTTTTTTACATGCAAAATAAAAATATATCTAGATTCAACTACATAAACACTAAATCTTTGCTGTTTGTAAAACACTGAATTAGGCACTGGGGGATATATATGAAATCCCTATGCTCAATGAGCTTACAAATTGGTTGTTATTTGTTGTTGTTCAGTCACATCTGATTCTATGACTGCTTTTGGGGTTTTCTTGGCAAACATAATGGAGTGGTTTACTATTTCTTTTTCCAGCTCATTTTACAGATGAGGAAACTGAAGCAAATAGGGTTAAATGACTTGTCACACAGCTGGTGAGTGTCGTAGGCAGGATTTGAACTCAGGTCTTCCTGGCTCTAGGCTTGGCACTGTATCCACTGCAGCACCTAGATGCACCAAGTTGTTAGTTAGTTAAGGAAAGGTGAAGTAGCTGCAGGAGTGGTCTTGCCAGATGAGAATGAACCTCCTTTACAATGCTTTTCAACAAAAGGCTATGCCTGGGGCGGCTAGGTGGCATAGTGAATAGAGCACCTGCCCTGGGGTCAGGAGGCCCTGAGTTCAAATTCAGTCTCACACACATAACACTTACTAGCCATGTGACCATAGGCAAGACATTTTACCCCAATTTCCCTGCCCTCCCTCCTCCAAGAGGAAAAAAAAAACCCAAAATGAAAAAACAAAAAGGCCATGCTAGCTGATGTAGTATAGTCTATGAGCTTTTGTAGCATGGAAGTGAAACTCAGTAATCTGTAATTTTTAGGGCATCATTTGGAATGTTTCTTACATTTATGAGAGTCATGATGCCATGCTGTCAGCACTGGGTCTCTCTAACAAGGCAAATTACACACTCTGTCCAACAGAGCAACAAAACAATGGGTTATTCACCACCAGCACTTCAAGTGAATCTAGGATATCCAAGTACATTCATCACTATTTGAACTATATAACCTCTGATTTATTTCCAAAGGCAACAAAAATATGCAAATGAATTGAGTAGGGCTTTTTCATATTTCCTTTTTATCACATACCATATCCTTCTGTGTATTAACACTGATTGCAAAGGTAGTTTTGTGACACATGCATTTAGAGAACCTTTTCATAGAATAAGAAAGAATGTGTCTTCATTATAGAGGCAGGGGAATGTTGCATATAATGTCAAACTTAGTTAATTTTGCAGAACTGGTTCTGTGTGCTTCCCTCCACCCCCCATTATATTTTTTGTTAAAAGGGAAGGCTCTCTTGAAAAGATATAACTGGAATTGAAGGCAATGTCAAATAACATTTTTTAAGGTTAAAAACTAAATTTCATAATAGTTTGAGAAACTTTTTTTAATTGATCCTTGAATTATTTCTTCTGTTTCTCTGCCTGTTGCAGAGGTTCTAACGTATAATTTAAGCATTTTGTTGGTTTTTATGGCCCATTTATTTCATTTTCTTAAATTTTTTTTTAAAAAGATGCTTTTTCCAAATAGATTAAAAATTTTACCCATTATCCAATAAGAGTTGGTTCCTCTACCATGCCTAATCCCTGCCACAAATCCAGGTTTGTTTGGTTTTTTATTTACAGCATCTGTTATTCTAAGACTTTCATTTGGTTTTTAGAAATAGTTTCTTGGATTTCACAAGTTATTTACATTTTAAACTATTCTTTTCCTCAAGACTGAATGACTGAAAAAATAGCTTCCTCCATTTTAAATGAATTACCATAATAATAAATGGGCCAAAAGCTTAATATTCAAACCAAGCAAAAAGAAAATAATTCAAATCATATAATTCCCCTTTGGCAACACAGATGTAAAAATCTTTGTTGAGAGGATGCTATTATAAAGAATGGTTTTATATCACAGAACAATTTTCATGACTTGGCTCCACAGTAATAATGCTAAGCTAATCTAATTACAAAGAATTCTCTACAGCAAATAATCCAGTATAATCACTGTTTTTTTCCAGGCTCAATTTATATGACCTATAGTCCCATATAGACAGCATTATTCAAAAGACATTAATTTTTTACCATCAAGAAGAAATTACACTTCAGCTCTGTTCACTCTATTTTAACTACCCCTAAAATTTTCAAATCACCCATCAAAAGAAAACAAAACCCTATAAAAAAAAAAAAGATGTAAGGGTTTAGAGTTTGAAAAGGGTAGAGATGAAAAAATATTTTTATTACCTATCTTTCCTATAGATTGAAGAACACTTGTTTTTATGTGATGACTCACTATGAAAAGATGGGACACTATTAACTACACAGGAAAGTTCCCATACAGTCTATTATATTGGAATTTTACCTGTAGTATAATTGAAAGTTGTGTTGCTACCTGTTATAACAGATCTCATGTCTCTTAGACAGATCTAAACAAGGACTAACAAGGTCTACAAAACCAAGTAGGAAGAAAATAAGTCCTTTTGGAACATAAAAAGAATTTTGTTTCTTGGAAACAGTGTTGGTGTAAGCCACGATTGTGAAACACTACAGCTGGATGATTCCATTCTATTCTTCCTGGTCTTTGAGAGAGAAAACAGTAATTCAGTGTAAGATCGACGAGTAAAATTCCCAGAAATGAAAGTTAAGCCATGGCTCTTTACAGGGCAGTGGGTTGTAACTGCTGAATCAGTAAAGTATATTTAAATCTTCAGTGTAGGAAGGGGCCCAAGAGGACACACAAATCAACTTGGGGAAGCAGAGAAATAAAGAAATAGGGAAACCTCAAACATAATTTTATGACTATTATAAAGAAATACCACGTCCCTTGGTAAATGCATATGATCATTTTCCAAATCTACTTTAACCATTGCAAATTTTCATGTTGTTCCATGTTCCCCAGACACAAAAAATGAATAAAAATGAAGATTTGCACTACTGTTATTAATGTTTTGCTAAATTCTCATGCTAAAATGCTATATTCCTATTCTAAGTGGGAAAGGCACTAGTAACACTGATAAGGAATTTTATTACATGACCTTATGTCTAGATTCTAGACTTAAAAAAAATCAAAATAGCACTAAAAGGAACAAAATCCAAATAATATAAAAAACCAATTCCTCTAGCATACTAAAAAACAACAGGTCTTCTTAGCCCATCTATAGCAATGATTTTTTTTCCATTTGCTAGCACTGTCAATTTGGTGTCAATCACCTATATCTATTTTCTCTGAACTTTTTATTCTCCCTGGCTCTACTAATTAAGAGATACTTTCTATTCCTGCTTTTTCTCAGTTTCACAGTAGCCTATTCCTTTGACTATGCAGAAGGAATTTGCGCATCTAAATAAAATTTGGAGTAAAAACAACACATTAAATATACTTTTTTTTTTGAGGGAAGAAAGCAGGGCTATTGGGGTTAAGTGACTTGCCCAAGGTCACACAACTACTAAGTATCAAGTGTCTGAGGCTGGATTTGACCTCAGGTCCTCCTGATTCCATGGCTGGTGCTCTATTCATTGCCCTACCTAGCTGTCCCACTGTACATGGTTTGAAAACTGAGGAAGGGACGATGCCATTTCTTTCATATTTTTATTAGCTGATAAATCCTCTATTAATTTTTTCTCTATTGGTCAACAAAACTCCTGAAATCTTCAGTTCAAGTTTCCTTCTTGCTCAGGGGCAGTCTGCCATGAATAAATAATATTTAATCAAAATGGAAAACTAATCAATCACCCAGCTCTTAAAAACATTAGACACACATAGAAGATGTTTTAAAAAGCTGGGTGATCAGAGTGGCTAGGTAGCACAGTGAATAGAGCACCAGCCCTGGAGTCAGGAGGACCTGAGTTCAAATCTACGCTCAGACACTTGACACAATTACTAGCCCTGTGACTTTGGGCAAGTCACTTAACCCCAATTGCCCTCCAAAAAGAAAAAAACAAAAACAAAAACTGGGTGATTGATTAGTTGTGATTTCATTCTTCCAGGCAGTCAGTTACTATGATTATTTCCTATCAATTAACTACTTTTCAATTTATGAACAAATCAAAATTGAAGTAACCCTATGGTCATTTAAAAAAGTAGTCTGTGTCATCTCTTTTTGTTTATCCATATTGTTGTGTATGAGAGATCTTAGCAATGGAGCGACTATTTCAATTTTTGTTTAGGGTTCAGCACAGGGCATGCTATATATATAATGAGTTCAGAAGAACACAAATAAAGAACCTCTTGATTTTCCATCTCTGCATGATATGTAGCAAAGTTTTAAAAACCACATTGTTTTTCACTGCCACACAAAGTGCTTCTGGGCTGACTTCTATTCACTTGAAAGCTGAAGTGTTCTCGGGGAATGTGATTAATTTCACTGAATTAAAGTAAAACTATTGCCTAAACTAAATATATATGATCTGCACTGTTTCAGATAGTTTCCCTATTTTATCCACTGATGTATGTGCTGTCAAGAAAATTTTCTCATTGATCAGTATTCAGGTATAATATAGAACTTTGTAATCAAACTTTGCAGCAGGTTTTGCTGAAGAAGGCCAGATGTCAGGATGAAAAGAAGAAATGAAGAGTCTTTAATCAAACTATCCACATTAACTTTTTTCCTATTTTGAAGAGGAGTTTCCCAGGATTGGGGAAAATCAGTTACTTCAAGAAAGAAACATAGCTAAGGAATAACATTAAATTAAAATTGGGATCACAAGATATTAAAGAAATTGAAGATATACTGGGATCACAGGTCAGGGCAGTTCAGGTGGTAAGATGCCTCCCAAACCCAGTTCTGCCAACCTGAAGAATTCATTTGCAGAAGGCCTGGTTCTTTTCTTGAGTAAGGAACACTCCTCAGGAAGAAGCCCTGAGCTTCTTCAGCCTCTAAACAGCGAATATAGAAATTATTGTAGGTGTTGGTAGTTCCTAGTCACCTTTTTGAACATGTTCTTGGGTCTCCAATAGTGTCAATTAAATCTTGTCCTATTTTTAACTCAAAGCAATGCAATTTCAAAAATTCAAAGAAAACTAGTTACAGTAATTCAAAAAGCAATAGATGTTCAGTAGCTGGAAACTTACCACATTGCATGCATATAGGTAGGAGGTAGGCGTGGACTGCTGACTGGGGTACAGTTATATGATCTCATGATTCTTTCTGCTAATAGAAAGTTACGAAACAGACTTGCCACCAAGAGGTCCTGTCTGAAAAGCTTTTGGAAGAGATCTGAAGACAAATGAAAGAAGATAGTATAATACCTTTTTAGTAAAAATCAGCAATGCAAAATCACACACACAGACACACACACACAGACACACATACACACCCCTTCATCCTAGAACTGAATAAGCAAGTTGAAACTAACATGTACATTTTCTACTACCCAAAAAAGGACAAACAAGACTTATGGTAGCAATTCTGGCTACAACACACCACAAGAGAGCCAATGAGTTAAGATGAAAATGTGTTCTGAATTTGGCAAGCAAATACTGGACAAATCCTAAATATATATACTTCCTACCTTCTGACTGTGTCTGAGACTTCATTAGGAAACAGCATATACTTCCTACTTGACTTCCCGTGTGACCAAATGTGAACTCTAAAAGTCTTGTGTCCTTTCAACCTAGTTGTCCTTCCACCCTTCCCATGAAACTATCCTCAAAGTTAACTTTGCACCTTCTTTATCTACTAGAGAGAGTCAGATTATTCCCTGACAACCTTACCCCTGGGCAGCACATTCCAAGCAATGGTATCTGTGATTGCAGTGAAGATCCAATTCAGTTCTCCCAAAGGAGTCCTCCTGTCATTGAGCCTGCCAGGAATCCTATAAAATATAAGCATTTTCATTAACATAAATTGGGGGTTGCAGAGGTGAAGGGAGGAGAATCAGGACAGAGGGAGGGAAGCATAGAGAACATCCCATAACAGAGTCCAGACAACAGACTCAGCATTATTCACTTGAAGCTTAGACCACTGAGTCTAATCTCATTTCACAAATATCCAGTTGACTAACTTGTCCAAAGTCACACAAACAGTAAGCATCAGAGATAGGCTTTCAAGTCAGGTCCTACTTGGGCTCTTTGGAAGATCTTGGTATAGTCTTTTTTTCTCTTTATGTTTTCTGTTATCTTGTTTTTAAATTCACACAACTTTTGCTTCTGAAGAAAATAACTGTGCATATAAACCTAGTGCTCACCAACTCAACGCTTATTTTTGGTCTTATCTCCTGTTGTTCCCCTCTCACTGCCCCAATGACAAGTCAAATCTTAATAATGACAAATGTCTTTAGGCAAAAAAAACTGCACAAAAAGAGATGGCTATGACCTTGCCATAGTTAACTGATTTGGTCACTCCAAACAAACTAAAGAATCCAGACATTATCCTGGAGTAAGATGCAATGCTATTTAATCCATCTTCCCAATTTCACCAAAATAAGCCCTTTATTATTCCTGCCAAATACCCACAGTAATTCCAACATTATACTTTACATTCTACAGAGCTGAAAATGAGCTTCTTCTTTATCTTCAACTGGCTGTCTATCTTAATGTTATTCAGCTCTCAGCAATACAACATGATTAGTTTTAAAAAAAGCCTTGATACTAAGAGATGAGAGTCTGGATATCTTAACATACTCATACTGACCTTGCCTTCAAATTATAGTTGGGAAGAAAAATCCTTTCCACTTTCAGTTGCAATGGTACAAGAACTGAAGCCTGACAGAAAACTAAAACTCCTAAGAGCTCTACCCACCTTTAAGTGTTTTGTTTTAAAAGTAAAGTTTCACAGTGAACATAGTCCATAGGCTGGAGAATAAGATACCTGGTACTTACAACATGTAAAAGATAAGCAGCTTAATTTTACAGAGACCAGTTGAAGTCAATTATTAATGGCAAGGCTGTTCCATGAGTATTCACAAAATGGGATCATAAGAGAATATATCTATGAAACGTCAACAGATGGTGCTTTTTTCTTTTGTTGAATGCCCATTCCTTTAAGACAACAGAGTTTCTCCCATTTGCTTAAGATTAATGTTACTCAAGCAGTCTTGATCAAAGGGAAAAATTGTCTGAAAGGAAATGATTACATGATATAATAATAAGTAACTGTCTGAAGTCAAGCAATACTAGTAGAAAGCAATACAGATAAAAATTGAAGAAATTTCTACATTTCTAATTTCTGACATTTAAATGTGCTATACGAATATAGATCTTGCATATTTAGTCAACAGTTCCTGTTAATGGTAAAGACTTAGTAGCATCAAAAAATCAATTTATTTGACTGGAATGCTTTGAGTTTATACTTGAATGTGGGTGTGCTCACTGTTCTAGGAATTCTTAAACTTTAAAATGGTACTCTAATTCTAAATTTTCTCTCCCCTTTAACCATATTTTTGGAATTACATAATCAATATGCTTTCTTTCACTGAAAACATCTCTGTAAGATTCTTCTAGTTCTACTGGATCTTCATCTCTGTCACATCCACTAACTGTGAAAATTCCCCAAATCTCTATCATAAGCCCTCTTCCTTACATCCAATTTTACTTGGTGATCTCAGCAGCTTCCATTGATTCAAATATCATCTTTATGAATATGATGCCTAGATCTACCATATATAATAAAAGATCTACTATACAGTACCCCAGTCTCTCTCCCATTTTCCAATCCCACATCACAAACTACCTGTCAGATATTTAAAAATGAATGTTCCACTGGCATCTCAAATTTAACAAGTCCAAAACAGAATATTTTTTCCAGTAAATCATTCCCCTTTCTCCACTCACACAGTCAAAACTCCATTTAAACACAAATCACTCTGGCTTTCACGGAAAGGTCCCAGGCTAAGCCTCTATTGCCCATTGTTATGGTCTTGCCAACTTAGAGTGATCACAAATAGCAACTGTTTTCTGTTCTGGACAGTAACTCTGAGGGTCTTCCCCATTCAGATTGATACTTTTATGATGGTAAAGTAAGTTATATTTTATCTCAATTCTTATTTAGCCCTAAGAAATGAGACCTGGAAAAGACCTTAATTTAAAAAGGCCAAGGTCACCCACTACCTTTGGGGCCATCACCAGTCATCTTGACTCTAGTCTTGTAACTGGACTCTGATGACTCTGGAGGAGAGAATGAAGCTGATGACTTTGAGCAGCTCTGCCTCACTTAAATTCAATTCACTCACAAGTCATCACCTTCCTGATGTCACTGGTCCTCGAACAAAGGGGGAACAGCAAAATAACTAAAATTTTCTCATCAACTCTCACCTGGACTACTGCCTCAATAACCTCCTAGTTAGTTTCATGCTTCAAGTTTTGCTGTCCTCATTCCAATACATCCTTCACATAGCTTACAAAATGATTATACTTGAATGCAGTTCTGAAAATGTGATTCATTTGCTAAACTTCAGGGAATCCTTATTTCTACTAGGATCAAATACAAACCCTTATTTAGCATTCAATACTCTTTGTCCATCCTATTTTGCCAGGCCTCTTGTACATAACTTACCCTTCATATTTCTGTCACACAATACTCCTCTATCTCCAGTCTCTATGCCTCTGCATTGGCTTCCCCCATATCGGGAATACTTTCTCTTTCCACATCTTCATCTCAGAATCTCTGGTTCCCTTCAAGACTCATCTCAAGTGCCAGATTATTTATTCAGGAGGAATTTACCAGTAGTAAGCTCCTCTCCCCATCACCCTCTCCCCACCAAGCCTTAGTTTTGCTCTAAGGTTACACTTTTCATCTATTCTGTATATACTGTATAAACATATTTACATTTACATTATCTACTTCCTTAGAATGTACAATCTTTGAGGGCAGGGACTGGTTTTGTTATTTCTCTGTATATCTAGCATTTAGTATATGATAAGCTGCCACTAAAAGCTTGTTAATAAAATGGGTCAATAAAGGAAGAGGCATAGCCAGAAAATAATTTAAAATAATCCTCAAACCACTGCTCATAGTTTAAAGTTATGCCTTTAATGAATTAAAGAGAGGATTATCACTCTACTAGATAAATGAGAGCTGATTCTTCATATAAGTATAATCAACAAGCAATTATTAAGTGCCTACTATATTCTGGGCTCTTTGTTAGAACCTGCGGATACAGACATAATAAAATAAACAATCAGTACTCACAAGGAGCTTGTGTTCTAAGATGGGAAGAGAAATAGATATAAAGAGAATAAATATAAAAAGGCAGAGAAATTAACACAAGATAGTTATAAGAAGTTAATATAATGTTGTTTGTATTTATATGATTAATACCATCATGGATAGAAATATGTGAAGAAGTTTCAATCTTTCCAATAAGATGGGAAAGTTTCCCTTTTCAATGATAACTGAGATGTGAGAACACTACTTTGCATGTATTTCATTTACCATTATTTTTATCCTGTATAGTTTTACGTATATATATTTTATTTCTCATTAGAATGTAAACTTCTTGTAACTAGGGATTTTTTCATTCTTTTTACTTATATAGCCAGTACCTAGTATAATACATAGCACACAGTAGGTATTTCATACTTCTTGACTGATATGCATCTCATCCAGATTTTGAATATTGAGATATATTATATTATTATCTCCTAGATGAATGCATAATTTCCACAAATAGGAGAGTAAAAATATGCCATAATTTATATACCACAAGACCAAACATATTTAAACCTCTGACAAAAACAAGAATTCAGGCAAGGATGATTATTTGAGGCAACTTCTGTTAATCAGTCTATGAAGAAGTGATATCAGAAAATCTCAGAGTTATCTCACCTGTGGACTCCCTCTCCAATTGCATACCCTCCTCTACTCTTATTTCATGAAAATAATCAATTTTTTTTCTTATGCAGGGCCAAAACATTCCAATCTTCTTACAATCTACTTTTTTTTTAAACAGTGACATGCTTCTTATTTTGATGCTTAAAAATGAAGTAATTTTTTAATTGACCATCACTTGCTTAGTTAAGGATATCTTCTACCCATAGCTGATTACTTGAAACTGAAAAGCTACACAGACAACATTAACGCATATAGGATAAGAAGTGGTTAAATGTGAAAAAAATTTTTTTTCAGATTTTTCTGACAAGGGTTTGGTATGTTTGTGTGTGTGTGTGTAATCATTCCCTAACAGATAAATGATCAAATGATACGAACAAACAGCTCTCAAAAGAACTAAAAAGTATTTACCACCACAAAAAAGTTGCTCCAAATCACTAAAAAGAAGAGAAATGCAAATTAAAGCAACCCTGAGGTTTTACCCTTCACTATACAAATTGGAAAAATTACCAAAAAATGGAAGCACTCCATGTTAGAAAAGTTACAAAAAGACAGGCATACTGATCCATTGTTGGCCAAGCTGTGAAATGCTACAACCATTTTGGAAAGTGATTCGGACTTATACAAATAAATTGACTATCCTTTGGATAACAGGCTCCATTACTAGTCTTACACCCCAAGGAAGTCATCAATAAGAAAAAAAGGTCCCATGAGACTCCAAAATAGTAATAGTAGTACTCTTTGTGATAGGTAAGAAAAGGAAAAAAAAATAAATGCCCAAATTAGATTAGGGAATGTCTAAACAAATTGTGGTACATGAATGTACTGGAATACTACTGTGCTATAAGAAATGACAGGTGCAATGAAAACAGAGAAGCATCTATATGGACGTACACAAAATGAAGTAAGCAGAACCAAGAAAACAATATACGCAATGACTTCAAAAATGGAAATGAAAAGAATGATACACCAAAAAACTAAAGTAAATGTAACAAAATTATAACAATTAAGTGGGACCCAAATGAAGAGATATAAGGAAACAACCCCAAACTACACGGAAGTGGGAAGTCTATAAGTATTACATGTCACACAAGGTTTTGGATTTTTTCAATGTATCAAACAGTACTGCTGATAATTTCTCCTTCTCCATATATGTCATATGGGAAGACTCTCGGGGGAAAGCGGGATTGGGAGTGAAGGAGGGGTAACAATACAAGGGATACAATGATAATGTAAGAAACATAAAATAGCAATATTATAAAAATAAAATTAAGCAAGTATCCTCTAATACTAACATCAGAATAGCTCAGATGATACAAGTTAATTATTTACAAATTTTTGCTCACTTCAAAGTAAGAAAAAAATAATAAGCAATGATTTGGGGATATCCAGAGTTCCCCCTTTTTTAAAAGTCATTATTTTTAAAAGTTCTGTCGCTTGAAGAACATTGTTCATAATGAGATTGGATGATTTTTTTGTTTAAGATTCCACCAAGGTAAGTAGCCACCTTGTTTTGTAGACTTGGATAGGGCATAAATTCTTTGAATAAACTGCCTAAGGCTAGGGACCCTCTGGGTATTGAGAGAGTCCCTCTGTCCAAGGGTGACATGATGTCAATGTCAGCCCTTAGTAAAATATCAGTTGATTGCCACTCCTCTTCCAAAAGAGCATATAAAATGTGAGCCAATCCCCATGACTATATTTGCTCTAAGAGAGATAGCCAAATGACCATTCTTTTGTTAATAAACGTGCTAGTCTTGTTAATAAAATGATTAAGTTACCCAGACAAAAGGAAAAAATGGGGGGATGAGTGGAGAGTGAGGAAAAGAGGTAGTGTAGATGTAAATGCATCATTAATAAGAAATGCAGCATTTATTGAAAACATATTGATACAGAGATCAATATATTAAAAATGGAATACTGGAGAAAGGTAAAGAAAGGATTTACAAGAAGGCATGGGATGATACAGAGTATAGAGTTATGGTTGAAGGACACAATTTAAAAATTCACTAAAAATAAAAAAAGATACGAAAAGCTTCTTCAATACTTGTGTTTTATAGAATTTTTAGCAAAAATTTTTATTGTATTTTGTCAATGGTTATGTCTGCATGTACTGAGAAAACTGTCTTTTTGTTTTTAATATGCTTAAATATATTATTTTCCAAACTTTGGAACCATATTTGTATCACTGACATAAAGACAGATGGGCCATAGTGAATAATTAACTAGACAATTTGCTGTGGTCTTTTTTGCAAGGATTTTATTTGAAAGTCTTGAATCAATATTAAGTAATAATATCTTAGAGTTCTCTGTCTTTGCTTTATCTTCTCCTACTTTAGGGATTGGGATATTTATCTCATAAAAAGGGGTTTGATGGAATATTTTCTTCCTCAGATTTGGAGAATAATTTGTGTAGTCGAGGTATTAATTTTTCTTTAAAATGTTTACATAATTCTGTTGTAATATATGTAGCACAAACTTGTGTTTATTTTTAGTGAGGGGATGGAGAAGTGGTTTATTATACCTAGATCAACTTCCTTTTCTGAAACTGAATTATTTAAGATGTTTTTATTAGATGTCATTTGGGTAGTTCATATGTTTTTTATTGATTTTTCTTAATTTTTTTTTCTATTGATTTCTCAGCTTTACTGGACTACAACTGTATAGCATGTTCTAATGATTCTTTTTGTGTTATTGTATGTTGTGATTATACACAGCTTATTTATTATTTTGTTAATTCAAATTTGGTCACTTCTTTTTTAATGAGGTTATCTTAAATTAGAAACTTTATAGTACTTTCAAAACAAAATTTCTTTTGAAAACTGTCATTTTGGAAACCAAGATTTGTTCCTTTAGAAGACTGGCTCTATTTAAATACAGGAATATGCTAACCTTCCTCATTCTCTTTTATTTTTAATGAAAACTGAAATTAAAGCAGTTCAGAAATTGTATGTTTCAGGTTTCTTTCTGTCCCAGAACCTAGGAAATGTCAAAACACTACCCACTCTAGAAATCAGATGTAATTCCTATTGCGGTATCAGTAGATATGAACAAGAAACACAGAAGAACAAACAGAAGGAGAGAAACCATTTGTTTTCAAAAGCTTGGTTATATTGCAAAAATAAATTCTTTAATGTTCCAAACAGCCTATAAAACTTAAATTCATATTTATTCATCAATGGTGGAATTCTTCATAGCATAAGGGGGTATAAAATTATAGTACTCCTGGCAGCAAGAGAACAAACATCCAGCAGGACATTCCCATTAAAGAAACAACAGGGTAAAGTGAATAGAGAGACCTAGGCTGGGAAACAGTAAGACCTGAGTGAAAGTTTTGCCTTTGACACATAATGGCTTTGTGCTACTACTGATCTGAAGTGGTAGAAAAAGTTCCTCCTGTGGCAAAGGAATCTTTTTTAAAAAATTTATATATTGGAGCAGTTAGGTGGTGCAGTGAGTCCCGGAGTCGGGAAGACCCAGGATTGGTTACAGACTCAGATACTTAACACCCACACACCCACAAAAAAAAACTGGCCATGTAACCTTGGGTAAGTTACTTAGCCCCCAAATCCATTGAAAAAAAAATTATTTATTTTTAGTTTTCAACATTCATTTCCACAAGATTTTGAGTTACAACTTATTCTCTCCCCATCTTTCCCCTATCCCTACCCCATACTGGCAAGCCTACTGACTACCCCTTCCCCCAATCTGTTCTCTCTTTTTAAAATTTCTTTTTCTTTTTTTTGTCTTTTGGAGGGGGAAGGTAGGGCAATTGGGGTTAAGTGACTTGCCTGAGGTCACACAGCTAGTAAGTGTTAAGTGTCCAAGGCCACATTTGAACTCAGGTCCTTCTGACTCAAGGGCGACCGCTCTATTCACTGCGCCACCTAGGATCCCTAATCTGTTCTCTCTTATATCCTTCCCCTTCACCGCCCTGACTTTCTTTCTAGTAGGGCAAGTTGGGTTTCTATACCACAGTACCTGTATATCTTATTTCCCATTTGCATGTAAAAACAAAAACCATTTTTTAAACATTTGTTTTTAAGACTGAGTTCCAGATTTTTTTCCCTTCTTCCCTCCTCACCCACTCTACCTGGGAAGATAAACAATTCAATATAGATTGTACATGTGTAGCTACTCACATCATTTCCATAGTAGTTATATTATGAAAGACTATTTCCCTTTATCCTATACTGCCCCACACTTAATCTTTGACCATATCCCTTTTCAAAAATGATTGCTTCTAACTATCCTCTCCTCCAATCTGCCCTCCCTTCTATCCTCCCCCCTCTCATCACCTACCCCGCTATTTTTCTGTAGGGTAAGATACCCAATTGAGTGTGTATGTTAATCCCTCCTTAGGCCAAATTCAATGAGAATCAGGTAGTCCCATTCCCTTTGACTTTCCTACTCTTCCCCTCCATTACAACAGTTTTCTCTTACCTCTTTTATAAATTCCTCTCTCACCTCTTCATTTTATTTTTTAGATAGCATCCCTTTATATTCAATTCATCCTGTACCCTCTGTCTATGTGTACATGAACATACAAATGCCCACACTCAAAAATATAATTATATACATGTACATCCTCCTATACATACATACATACACACACACACACACAAAAAAAACACAAATTCCCTTCAGCTATCCTCATACTGAGAAAAGTCTTGAGAGTTATAATTATAGTTTTTCCATATAGGAATGTAAATAGTTCTACTTCAATAAGTTAATAATGATTTCTTTTCCTCCTTACCTTCTCATAATTCCCTTGATTCTTGTATTTGAAAGTCAAATTTTCTGTTCAGCTTATGTTTTTCCATCAAGAATGCTTGAAAGTGGGGCAGCTAAGTGGCACAGTGAATACAGCACCAGCCCTGGAGTCAGGAGGACCTAAGTTCAAATCCAGCCTCAGACACTTAATACAAAACTAGTTGTGTGACCTTGGGCAAGTCACTTAACCCCAATTGCCCTACAATCCCCTCTCCAAAAAGAAAAAAAAAGTTGAATTCAGATTAAATTTCTTTAAAAAAAAAAAAAAGAATGGTTGAAAGTCCTCTAATTCATTGAATGACCATATTTTCCCCTGTAGCGTTACACTCAGTGTTTCTGAGTAGGTGATTCTTGGTTTTAGTCCTAGCTCCTTTGACCTCCGGTATATCATATTCCAAGCCTTTCAATCCCTTAAAGGAAAAGTTGCTACATCTTGTGTTATCCTGATTGTGTTTCCACAATACTCAAATTGTTTCTTCCTGAGTGCTTGCAGTATTTTCTCCTTGACCTGGGAACTCAGGAATTTGGCTTTAATATTCCTAGGGGTTTTCTTTTTGGAATACTTTTCAAGTAGTGATGGGTAAATTCTTTCAATTTCTATTTTGCCCTCTGGTTCTAGAATATCAATGAAATTTTGCTTGACAATTTCTTGAAAGATAGTGTCTAGACTCTTTTTTTGATCATGGCTTTCAGCTAGTCCAATAATTTTGTAATTATTTCTCCTGGATCTATTTTCCAGGTGCGTGGTTTTTCCAAGGAGATATTTCTTATTACCTTCTACTTTTTTATTTGTTTGGATCTGTTTGAAATATCTGGATTTCTCATAAAGTCATTAGCTTCCAAGTGCTCCAATCTAATTTTGAAGGAGTTGTTCTCTTCAGTAACTTTTTGAAATTCCTTTTACATCTGGCAAATTCAGCTTTTTAAAGTATTCTTCTCCTCATTGGATTTTTGGGTCTCTTTTGCTATTTGAGTTAGTCTATCTTTTAAGGTGTTATTTTCTTGAGTTTATTTTTGAGCCTCCTTTAGCAGGCTGTTGACTTACTTTCATGATTTTCTTGCATCATTGTCATCTCTTCCCAATTTTTCCTCCACTTCTCTTACTTGATTTTCAAAATCCTTCTTGAGCTCCTCCATGGCCTGTAACCAATTCATATTTTTCTTGGAAGCTTTTGATACGGTAGTTCTAACTTCGAGGACTTCCTCCCACTCCATTCCTTGATCCTTTTTGTCCCCAAAAAAGTATTCTATCATCTGTATGTGCTTCTGTTCCTTGCTCATATTGGCAGCCAATTACTTGATTTTTGAGCTCTTTGCCATGGTAGAACTCTGCTTTCAGAATGGAGAGATCTATGCCCCAAATCACTGTGGTCTTTGCAGCTGCCACAGCTATTAGATGGGCACCCTCTCCACAGCCCCCACAAAATCTGGCTCACTGGTCACACACCCCAGAACCACCACCCAAAACCGCGATCCGGATCCAAGCAGGTTAGTGCAAGAGTGATTTCCCTCTGACAAGTCACCTGGTACCCTTACAATCTGCAGGCCAGGAACTCTGGAAGCAGGCACACAGCAGAGGCTGAAGCCATCACACCTACACAGCTCTTGCTCTGGGGGTAGCAGCAGGATCACGCTCCCTCTGTTCCAACAAAGTTCCATACTGACCTTTTACTTTGTCTTTGGTATTTGTGCATTGAGAAGTCTGGAAACTGCTACAGTTGCTGGTGATTTACTCTCCTGAAGTCCTGCTCCAGCTTCTGCTGGCTGGGGTTGCCTGGGGGCTAAAATCACAGCTCAGTTGGGACTGCACTCGGCTCCTAGCCACAGTCATGAACCCTTCATACCACCCTGCCAGGTTTCCTTGAGTGGGAGATTTGTTTCTCTTTGTCCCTTTGTGTGCTCTGTAGCTCTTAAGTTTGTTTAGAGTCATGATTTGCATATATTGGAAGAGGTGGAAGGCAGGGCCACATGGAAATTGTGTGTATACTTCAGCATCTTGGCTCTGCCCCAAAGGAATAATTTTTAATTGAATCTTTACAGGGAGTTAATTTATTTCTTTTATGCATTTTGTAGCTGTTTTGAATAGGATTTCCCTTTCTGATACTATCTCCCGGATTCTATTATTATTATACACACATGATGATGATTATGGTAGGTTTATTTTGTTGACCTTTGTCTCAATTACTATATTTACTGCTATCCAGTATTTTCAAAATAAACCACCATGTATTTCAACCAAAAGGCATGGTTTTATCTTTTTCTAATGTTACCACTTAAATTTACTTCTCTTTTCTTTGCTACAATTTTCAGAATTATATCAAAAAATAATGAGGAGAAAATAAGGTACAACTGTTTTACTCTTTATTGTGAAAATATATGGTATATTGCTTTTAATTAATAAGGCATTTTTTTTCTCTCCCATAGTATAAATGAGCATATCCTTTTTCAAAGTTTTCTGTTTTTTTTTTTTGGGGGGGGGTCATATACAATGATTTAGGATATTTTTGCTTTTAATATGATTATGCTGCTTGTGTTCCCAATTTTGAACCCATTCTTATATTCCTAATATAAATCCAATTAAGACTTTCAATAGTGAATGATTTCTGGGATGCAAGGTAGATAAATAAAATATAGTAGAAAAAGGAAAACTAGAAACAAATAAAATTCAATAATCCGGTGTTTAATAAACCTGAAAATTTAAATTACTTAGGAAAGAACTCCATACTTGAGAAAAATAACTTCTGGGAAAACTGGAAAGCATTCAGCCAGAAATTAGGCTTAGATCAATATCTTTTTTTTTTAAAAGCAATTCGGGGTAAGTAACTTGCTCAAGGTTACACAGCCAGTTATTTGTGGGTGTGGTGCTAAGTATCTGAGCCCAGATTAGATCCCCAGGTCATCCTGACACTGGAGCCAATGCTCTTACTCGCTGAGCCACCTGGCTGCCCCTAAGCAATTGGGGTTAAGTAACTTGCTCAAGGTTACACGGCCAGGTGTTTCTGGGTGGGTGCTAAGTGTCAGAGCCCGGGATTCGATCCCCAGGTCATCCTGATGCTGGAGCCTGTGCTCTTACTTACTGTGCTACCAGGCTGCCCCTTAGACCAATAACTTATACCATATTCCATAACCAATTCAAGAGAGACCTTATCTAAATGTTATACAATAAAAAATTGGAAAAGAAGCAGATTATATACCTTTAATTTGTTAGTGACATAAATATTTTAAGAAAACAAGGGATAAAAGCAATTATAAAAGCAAAAATAGATCTGTATAAATGGAATTATTGTATGTAGGATGAGAAAGAAAGCATTCAAATGGTAAAATATTTCTGTTAAATCTCAAATAAGAGGTATGGATAACAAAAAATATAAAATAGACAACTTTGATTAAAGTGAAAAGCTTCTGTATGAACAAAATCAATAGAACTAGAATTTAAAGGAGAAGTAGTTGCTTGGGAGAAACATCTTTGTATTTGTTAAATATTGCTGATAAGGGTCTGACATCCAACATACGACAAATACATTAAACACAATGATATTCCGATAAATAAATGGATGCATACAAACAATTCTTAAAATAAGAATTGCAAACTATTAAAACCATATGATAGACTGTTTCAAATCAGTAATAATAACAGAAACATAATACAAAACAACTCTGAAGTTTCATCTTACATCTAGAAAACTGGCAAAGATGACAAAAGATGAGAATAATTGTTGTTGGGGATGCTGTGAAAAGAACCTAGAAATCATCCTCCAGGAAATTCTCAAAGAAAACTGTCCTGATGTTTTAGTACCAGAGGGCAAAATAGAGGTTGAAAGAATCCACTGATCATGTCCTAAAAAAGATCCCAAAAAGAAAACTCCTAGGAATATTTGAGTCAGGTTCCAGAATTCCCAGATTAAGCAGAGAATGTTACAAGTACCAGGAAGAAATAATTTCAATATTGTGGAAACACAATCAGGATAACCCAGGATCTAGAAGCATCTACACTGAGGGATTGAAGTGCTTGGAATATGATATTCAAGAGGTCAAAGGAGCTGGGATTAAAACCAAGAATCACCTACCCAGCAAAACTGAGTAGCATGTTTCAGGAGAAAATATGGTCATTCAGTGGAATAGAGGACTTTCAAGCATTCTTGATGAAAAATCCAGAGTTGAATAGAAAATTTGACATTCAGATACAAGAAGTAAGAAAAGCTTGAGAAGTTAAACAAGGAAAAGAAATCATAGGAAACTTATTAAATTTGAACTACTTATATTCCTACATGGAACAATGATAATTGTAATTTATGAAACTTTTCTCAATATGAGATAGTTGAAGGGAATAGAAATATATGTATATGTATATATATATATATATGTGTGTGTGTGTATATATATATATATATATATACTTACATATATATCTATATAGGAGGGTATATGGGCGTATGAATACATATGTGAGTGTGAATATATATGTCTACAGTTATACACAGACAGAGAGCACAGGACCAATTGAATAGGAAGGGATGATACTTAAAAGGGGAAATTAAGAGGTGAGAGGGGAATATAATGAGAGGAGATGGGGAGAGACGGATTGTGGTAAATTATCTCATATAGAAGAGGCAAGGGAAATGGTTACAATGGAGGGGAAGAACAGGAAGGCAAAAGGGAATGAGTCAACCTTATTCTCATTGAATATGGCTTAGGGAGGGAATGACATACACACTAAATAGGGTATCTCACACCACAGGAGTGTAGAGGGAAAGGGGAAGAGAGGGGGGATGATGGAAGGGAGGGCAAGCCTGGGGGAAGGGAAGTTCGAAGCACCCACTTTTGAAAAGGGACAGGATCAAAGTAGAGAAGAGAACAAGTGGGTGGTGGGATAGGATGGAGGGAAATATAGTCAGTCTTTCACAATATATCCACTATGCAAATGTTTTGCATAGCTATACATGTATAACCTATACTGAATATCTTCCCAGTGAGGGTGGGTGACAAGGGAGGAAGGGAAAGAATCTGGAATCCAGAGTTTTAAAATCAAATGTTTAAGAATATATATACATATTATTATTTTTATTTTACATGTAACTGGGAAATGATATATACAGGCACTGGGGCATAGTACCATACTGGAAAGTTGAAGGGGGAATGGGGGAAGATATGGGAGAAAGCAGATTGGGGGAGGGGGATATGTAGTGGGAACGCTGTTTTGTGGTGGTGGGTAGGGAAAAATGGGGAGAATATTTGTAACTCAAAATCTTGCAGAAATGAATGATGTAAAATAAAAAAAAGAGAGAAAAAAGAAAAAAAAAAGAATAAGTGTTTGTTTCTAACTGCCCTCACCCCCAGTGTACCCTCCCGTTTATCATCCCTCTTCTTATCTCCTTTCCCCTACTTTCTTGTAGGGTAAGATACCCATTTGAATTGTGTGTTATTCCCACCTTAAGCTAAATTCAATGAGAGTAAAGTTGACTCATTCCCTTACACTTTCCTGCTCTTCTCCTCCATTGTGACAGTTTTCTCTTTCTTCTTTTATATGAGATAATTTACTCTATTTCTCCCTTTCTCCTTTTCCCATTATATTCCTTTCTCACATCTTAATTCTATTTTGTAGATATCATCTCTTCATATTCAACTCACCCTCTGTGCTCTATGTATACATGTATACACATATACACACTCACATATGTATTTATACACACACACACCCTTCCTATACATATATATGTACGTATACACACATACATAAACATACATGCACACATATATTCCCTTCAACTATCCTCATACTGAGAAAAGTCTCATGAGTTACGATTATCATCTTTCCATGTAGGAATGCAAGTAGTTCAACTTTAATAAGTTCCTTATGATTTCTTTTTCCTATATACCTTCTCATGCTTCTCTTGCTTCTTGTATTTGAAAGTCAAATTTTCTGTTCAGCTCAGTTTTTTTTTTCATTAAAAATGCTTGAAAGTCCACTATTTCACTGAATGACCATATTTTCCCCTAAAGCATTATACTTAGTTTTGCTGACTAGGGGATTCTTGGTTTTAATGCCAATTCCTTTGACCTCTGGAATATTATATTCCAAGCCCTTTGATCCCTTAATGTAGAAGCTGTTAGATCTTCTGTTATCCTGATTGTGTTTCCACAGTACTCAAATTGTTTCTTCTTGACAACTTGTAGTGTTCTCTCCTTTACCTGGGAACTCTGGAATTTGGCTATGATATTCCTAGGAGTTTTCTTTTTAGTATCTTTTTCAAGAGGAGATGGGTGAATTCTTTCAATTTCTATTTTGCCCTCTGGTTCTAGAATATCACTGCAATTCTGCTCGACAATTTCTTGAAAGATTGTGTCTAGACTCTTTTTTTGATCTTGGCTTTCAGGTTGTCCAATAATTTTAAAATTATTTCTCCTGGATCTATTTTCCAGGTGAGTTGTTTATCTAATGAGATATTTCACATTGCCTTCTACTTTTTTATTTGTTTGGATATGTTTTATAGTATCTTGATTTCTAATAAAATCATTAGATTCCATTTGCTCCGATCTAATTTTGAAGCAATTATTCTCTTCAGGGAGTTTTTGAAATTCCTTTTCCATCTGGCAAATTCTAATAAACATTGTAACTGAATGTTTATGGTACAGAATTCCTATTATGTAACTAGAGTAGCCCTATTAAAATGATTTTTTTTCTCATAACATATTCAGTTTCATTTGTATTGTTTTTTTTTGAGTATGAAGTAGCAACTCAAAGAATCACTTTACTGATTATGGAAATATGAACATGCACTGTTCAATTCTGTATTAATAATGTAACACAAATGCCTTTACAAGGTATTCTTCTCATTGGCTTTTTGGACCTCTTTTGCTATTTGAGTTAATGTATCTTTTAAGGTGTTATTTTCTTCAGTATATTTTTGGGTCTCCTTTAGCAGGCTGTAGACCTACTTTTCATGATTTTCTTTCATCATTCTCATTTCTCTTCCCAATTTTTCCTCCACTTCTCTTATTTGATTTTCAAAATCCTTCTTGAGCTCCTCCATGGCCTGTAACCAGTTCATATTTTTCTTGGAGGCTTTTGATGCAGGAGTTCTGACTTTGATATCTTCCTCCTGCTCCATGCCCTTTTGTCCCCCAAAAAAGATTCTATCAGCTGCAGCCAATTGCTTGATTTTTGAGCTCTTTGCCATGGTAGAACTCTTCTTTCAGCATGGCAAGAGCTATGTCCCAAATCGCTGTGATTTTTGCAGCTGCCAGAGATATTTGGAGGGCATCCTCTTTACAGCCACCACAAGCTCTGGCAGCTAGCATTCCACACCCCAGGAGCATAGCCCAAGACTGAAACCCAGATCCAAGCAGGTCAAAGCAAGCACGATTATGCTCTGAATGGTTGTTTGTCCCCTCTTATGAACTACAGGCCAGGAGATCCAAAGGCAAACACAGGGGTAGCAGCTGCAGCCACAGGGCATCCACCACTTCTTGCCCAAGGGGCAGGGGCTGGATGGTGCTCTTTTCCACCCAGTTCCAACAGAGTTCTCTATTGACTTTTTACTTTCTCTTTGGTGATTATGGGTTGAGAAGTCTGTAAACTGCCACAGTTGCTGGTTCTTCACTGTCCTGATTTCTGCTCTGGCCAGTCTGTTCCACTAGTTTGGGGCTGCCCTGGGTCTGGTCCCACACGCCTCACATGGGACAGCACTCAGCTCCCAGCTTGGTGTGATGGATCCTTCCTGTCAGCCTTCCAGGCTGCCTTCAGTAGGAGATTGGGTTCTATAGCTCTAAAATTTGTTTAGACTCATATTTTACAGGTATTGGAGGTGGTTGGTGTAAGAGTTCATGCAAGTTCCAGCATTCACTCTGCCATCTTCACATTACATCTTTAAGTCACAAGAGGATTAGTTTTTTTTTCTGAAGGGTAGCAAGAAGGGACAGATAAAGTTTTGGCTCTGAAACTTGCTATGACATTTGCCTTAATTTCTCATTCATAAAATGGGAGGAAATAATACTTGTATTACTTACCTGAAAGTACTGTTGTGAGGGAACTATTTTGTAAAACTATTAAATATGACATAATCATTACCCTTAAAAGTCCTGCCAACTCAAATGCTACAATTTTAAACATGGTACAGTATTACTATTATGTTACTAGAGTAGCCCTATTAAAATTATTTTTTTCCCCATAACACATATTCAGTTTCATTTGCATTGTTTGTTTTTGAGTATGAAGTAGCAACTCAAAAAAACACTTTACAGATTATGGAAATATGAACATGCACTGTTCAATTCTAGATTCGTAAGAACAAGAAAACAAAAATCAAGAAGCATTTCCTAATGTAATTTTAAAAATAATTTCTAATTGCCCTATTTTTATTTATTTTTGTCAGTTTATGTACACATTATTTCTTTGCTCTTTGAGATCAGGAACTGTTTCATTTTTGTCTCCGTTTTCCCAAAGCCAAGCAAATATTTATTAATGTTTATTGACTGAGAAAGGTACACTTTTCTTCTTGAAACAGGCAGAGAGAGTTAAGTGACTTGCTTAATATCACAGAGGCAGTAAGTTACAGAACTGGTATTTGATCTCAGGTCTTCTCATTCCAAATGAAGTACTCTCTCCACTACAACCTCACTCTACTGCAGCCTAAGAAGGAAATAAAGGGGCAGGGAGGGAATACAGAAGAAAGGAGAGGTGTGAATTTCTTAAAAAGAAATGCAAGATCCCAAAAAAGTTTAGGGAGATGGAAGGAGAAAAGATTTAAAGTAACATTTTCTTGACAACACAGTAGATCTCCAGAAAATAATTAGTAATCACCAAGTAACAATATATCAAAAAGGAAAAATGCTGCTGAAAGGACAGATAATCACAATATGAATGGTAAAACACGTTAACAGGCTCACAATGGGAACTCTCCCCTGGAAATCTGCCTTCAATTAAGACAAACTGCCAACAAAACAAACCAATCTGCAGCCATTGAACTTCCACTGAAGAAGGGCATCTGTCAAAGGCATCCAGATGCACAGATTTTCTCTAAGACACTGAGAGGGCACCAAGATGGAGAAGAAGATGAAAGTACTGCTAACGTGTGTTGGCAATCACATTACTGAACTTTAATGGCACCTGATTTGATGACACTGGTTTTTTGTACCTCTGTTAAAGAGATGAGAGATGTCTATGCTCTGTTCAGCATCCTTCTTAGAGGCATTCTCCAACTTTCTCTTTCTTCCATCCTCTGACATTCTCATGTGGCAACTCACCTATAGTATCATCTCACAGTTAAATTTACTTTAAAGTTTTCTGATTGTGACAAATGGTGGACTGCTTTGCTGCAGTGTACAAATGACTACAAAAAGAGAGATGAAAGCTTTTTTTCACTTTTGACCTTCTAATAATATGAATGAGAATATCCAGGGTGGAAAATCTAGTGCGCTAGCCCTATGTGACACTTTGCCTCCTCTCAGATGCACAACTTAAAAGGTACCTGATAAATTATGGCTGTTGAAGCAGGGAATGAAAGATTTGTTATTTTGTTACATTTACAACATTTTTTCCAAGTTATTCACGTTCTCACCACTGTACAATCTCTTTGGGGCTCGTTCCCACCACCTCATTTCTAAATTAGCTCTTAGTGAATCATTATTCATCTTATCCATGACTGGCAGACATTATACAATTACTGATTTTCCCCCCCTGGACTAGCCTATAACATTTACAAAAGAAACAAGGGTAATTTTTTTTTAACAGAACTATTAGTTTGACTTGTTTTTCTCCCTAAATATTAATGCATGAAGTAATATTCGGGCCTGCCAATGGAATCAAAATGATTCAAACCCTGTAACAAGTAGGACCTAAAAAAGTAGGAGCAACATAGGCTTTCCAACCTCCTCCTCCAAGGTCCCATTCTCAACATTTTATCAAGGAATTATTTCTTTCCTTTTCTATATGTAATTCTGTCTTTGGATCCTCTCCAGGGAGAAGTGTATGATATCACATTCAGCTCATGAAACACCTTTCTCACCATAACTACATGGATAGTCCAGAATTATTCCCCAGTACAGCCCTAAGTGATCTGAAGACTCTTAGAAAATGAAAAATTTGAGAAGTTTATAACTTGTCAGAAGAGGCAAATCTAGTCAAAAGCGGAACCAAATCTAGAAGTCTATGCTTTAGGCTACTAGTCTACTATTTCCCTGCTAATTAGAGGCTAATTACTGTGCTTAGGTTTTTGAAATATTCAAGCAAGATACATCTGAACTACAGAATTTTTAAGTGCTGGAAGGGACCCTAAAGGCCTATGAAAAAGGAATCCCAATTATAACCTGCAAATGATAATCCAGTCTCCACTTAAAGACCTCTAAGGCTGGGGAACCCATCACATCTCCAGGGAATCTATTCAATTTTTGGATAGCAGTAATTGATAAGAAATCAAACCCAAATCTCCCTTCTTGCAAGAAACTCCTTTTGTACTGGAAACTGAATTGCTAGATGTTTTAATTATGGTGTTTATGCTATACATACAGAATATAAAAATTTCTTGTTCTGTTTTGGGTCACTAATGGTCTGGAACGAATTCCAACCAAAAACCTAATTGAAGCAACTCCAAAGTTAAATCCTGCATATTCCCTGGGCTTTATAAATACCTTTATATATCTAGCAATTTATTTGAATGATCCTTTACTTTGTTTCAGCACTGAAAAATATTCCTCAGTTCCCAAACATGGGCACTGTATCAAAGGACTAATAACATAAACACGTGCTTTGGCAGTAACATGCTTATTCATCAGGCTCCTAGGTTAGCTTGGATAATTAGAAATCAGGGTTGCTCAAAAAAGGATCAGTATAATTTATGTTCAAACTTTGTAACTTAATTAGAAAATAAATACTTTCTTTTTTTTTTTATTAATTTGTTTGTTTCCTTTTAGTTTACAGGATTCAATTCCACAATTCCTTGAATTTCACATTTTGTCCCCCCCCTCCCCTCCCTCCCCTCCCTCCCATGGCAGCTTATAGTCAAGTATAGGATCGGTAACTACTTTCACATTATACATTGGTCAGGTTATAAGGACGGATTGTACCAGCTGGAATGAAAAATGGTAAAGAGGACATAAAACCAAATAAGAGAACAAAAAAGATCAGGTATTTTGCTTCCACCTGGATATAAACTTAGTTCTTTCTAGTTCTTTCTCTGGATGCACATAAAACAAATACTTTCTTCAGCTTTAAAGGTAGCTAAAAAACAAAACAACAACAATTGTATTAGCCACATACTACCTGGATCTTCTCTCTAAACTTTCTTGGTATAACAATGTGCTCTCCATAAATGATAAATGTGGCAGATAAAAGGCAGCAGAGGGGTGGGAAGAAAAATAGGGGAAGTGGATAATATTTGATGTCCTCAATTATATTCTTTTTTGATAACTTGCATGATGGCATTTACTTGCAATAAACTACATGTATTAGAGTTGTTGAGCAAGCCTAAAAATCAAGAAACCAAAAATCTTCTGACTGATTTCCCAAAAGATGGCAAGAATGGTGGCTATACTACCAAATATGAGGCTTGATTTTTGAATTGAAAACCTCTTTTTTCTGGATAATGTCTAGGCAGCATGGTGCACTAGATTGTGAGTCTGTGGACCTGGGATCAAATACTATTTCTGATACTTACAACGACCTCCATGATCTTGGGCAAATCACTTCAATTCTCTAAGCCTCAATACTCTCGGCGGAAAAGTAAAGGTGTAGAAGATCTATAGGGTCTGATGCTCTAAGCCTTATGATGCTATGATATGAGATAGTTTGGTAGCTGTTTACTACATAAAACTTTAAATTCAGAGACTCAAAGTAGAAAAGTACAATAAGTAGTCCTTTGTGTCTTGAACATCATATATAAAAGATAAATTGTTGGGTTTTTCTTTTTTTAACTTGTGACAGTGGGAGCTTTCATTAATACAAAATAATTTATACTTTTGGTCATCTTTTTCCTTTTATTGGTAGGTAAATTTATGGAAATCAAAACTAAAAGATATGGCAGAGATATATACATTCACATGGCTACTGGCTCTTATTCTTCTAGTTTTACACGGTGAGACATGAAAAGCAGGGCAGATTTTCGAGGACATTCATTTATAATCTGAGGTTTTAAAATGTCAAATATTTAGGTAGGTAGGGATAAATAACATGAGCAAATTCTTACTCTATCAAAAATCACTTTAACAAAAATCACTGACCTATAACTATATAATACACTAGATATTCTTTTAAGAACCTCTCTTCACAATTTCATGAGTGTTGGTAGATCACTTAATAATCTTCACACAGATTTGCTGAGGTATAAACCTGACCTTATCATGTTCTAAGGTGACCCTGAATTTTTGAACACCATGCCATCAGAGCACAATGTCAGATAGGTCCAACAAAACTAAAAGGCTGTCAGGAAGAAGGCTTCACCTATCACCTCAGCAGCCTACAGCTCCAGGAGAGGCACCAGACATCGGTACATCCTGCTTCTGAACTGTCCAGTCCAGCTATTTGGTGAGCAGTGGCCTTGGTCCCTGCCAACATGATCTGAGAGCTACATATTATACTGAATTTCAAAAAAGGCATATGTTATCCTTGATGAGTTTATAATGGGTGGAGAAATCCAGGAAACCTCAAAGAAAACTACTGTCAGGGCTATAGAAGACTCTGATATGTTATAGGAGACAATGGAGGAATACACAAGCAAGTCTACATTTTAATGGAAAAATCTACTTGACAACCCAATGATGCTGCATGTCATCAATCTGCAAAACTTCAGCTGGATGTGGTTCTTCTCTGATGTGTCACAGCCTCATGCCAAAAATAACCCAAATGGATTGTGTGTGAAACTTCTTGGATACTTGGGGATGATGTGTTCAACTTAGCAAGACTTAAAACTATAGCATATTTGTAACAGGTGCATATCTATATTATTCTCTGTATACACATTCTCTCAAGTGTGGAACTTACAGCCATCATTCAGTAGACTGCATATTTTGTTTGTACAATGATTTTATCAGAAAATAATAATTTTAAAGTATTATTGAGAAATGAGCTATGCTATGTTTTTACTAGTTTTCTTAAAGGACAAGTTGGCAACTATTTTGTAAAAAAATATTATGGATGTACTGCCTATTTGGGGCTAAAATAATATTTTTTTCTAGCTTAAAAAAAAAAGGTTTGTCAAATGGGTCATGTCAACAGACCAAGATAAATTTGAAGAATTTTGTCCTCAAGTGAGCTGTTACAGAGTGATGAATTTTGGGGCCACAGCAACTTTTAAAATCTGTCTACTAATGTGCTCTATGGTTTAGATTATGATCTATGTTGTACAGGGAGCATCTACATAGATGAAACCATAGATATTTGAAGAATTACAAAATTATTTATAGTGTCATTGTTTGAATATAGGGGATTTTAAATAATTTTATACTCAACTCAAATATTTTAGAGAATTAGTATTGTAAATGTTATAATTAGTTTTGCAAGCTATTTTTCAATATCTAAGTGAAAGTACCTTTTCAACAAATTTTTATGTCTAATTTTGTAAAATTATAGTCTGAAGATATATTTTATGAAATTTCTCCTTTTTGAATTTACAATATGCTACACTGTATCCAATTAAGAGATGAATTTTTATAAGTAAACCTCACTTGCATGTCTGCACAGACTGTCCTTCACGCTTGCAATGTTTCACTCCTTCATCTTTGCCTCTGAAAAGCCCCAAATTTCATTCAAGGTAAAGCTCAAATGTGTCTTCCTATGAAAACTCTTTTGCGATGCCCCTAGTTTTTATTAATTTCCTCTTCAAGCCATTGTCTATATATTTACCTGTTTATTCACTGTATACCCTCGATATTAACTGATAATGGGAAAATTACTGAGGGAAAAAGTAGGAAGAGTATGTGTATCATTATCATTTTCATTTTGACTACTAAAAATGGTGGAAAATCAAGTGTGCCCTTCTAGTTACGCTTCTTATTATTTAGTTATACTGTGATTTGTTTACAGTGGTAAGATAGGTAATGTTAATAAATTTATAGATTTAGCAATAAGAGAGCCATGCATAAATAGAAGGTATTTCCATGGGGTTTATTATTAGTAAAGAAAATTATAAATGTAATTGAGCTTTGAGGATTCTTGTAAAGCTGGTAAGAGTAAATAATTTAGAAAGTTAAAGCTTTGCTAATAATATGTTCGTATATAATCATATGGCCCTTTTAAAAATGTGTTCATGCTAGAAACTTAAATCTTTATACAACTTCAAACTGCTATTGGTAACATTTAACAATTTTGTTAGCTGATTATTTTTTGACCATCTACAGTGTTTAAGAGTCTATTGTGGCTAAAAGACATAAAATAAGAACAGACAATTAAATAAAAACACAGCAATGCTATAGTCTGGGATTTTAGAAAATTATGTTGTCAGTTAATATGGATGCAAAATGTAGCAGGAAGTAGGTATGGCTGTTTGAGGTTGCTCTTGTAAGATGCCTTGTCCATTTTACTTTGCCAGACATTTCTGTGAAAGGGAATTGTGATGGCAATATTCCTAAACAAGTTAATGATACCAGAGAAATCAAAATGATGGATGCCCTCTGTCAGTTTTAATGTAAAAGTGATTCAAGGAAATTGGAGATCCATTTCTCTCATACAGGAGAAACATTCACAGAAATGAGACATATGGGAATATCAACAAACCAATTATTCCCCTCCTCCCCTACAAAACCCCCAAACTGAATTCAAAACCATTCTGATAGCTTTGTCAATAGTGTGTGTTTCACTGAAATTAACCCACTATTCAAAATGCTATTTTATAAAAAATAAGATGAGGTTCTCCCAAATTTCAATCTAAATAGAGAAAAATTTCCAAATGACCCTTAGTCCCTAGGATATGTACGCCAGGTAGGAGTTTAGAGCTCTGTTATTGTGAACAGGGAGAAGAAGAGAGGAATTAGCCCACATACCTGGGATGGGACCTAAAGCTGAGCAGCCAGGTCAGGGAATGCTAACCAGGGATGAGCCTATAAAGTACAAACCACATGAGCATTTATGAGGCCATACTCTAGATCAGATTGTTAAAGCCCTATGAAAATCAGAATACAGTATTTCCAACAGCAAGCTAAACATAACCAAGCATATCTTAGCAAGCAACACTCAGTTTATTCATAAAGGAGACCATTAATGAAGTAAAGGCTTTCTCAGGATTCCTGATAAAAAAAACAATATTGAGTAGAAACTGAAATATAAACACAGGAGTCAAGAGAAACATAAAAAGGTAAACTGTGAACTATCAGAAGGGCTAGCAATAAAGGCCTGCTTTTTTTTTAAAGTACTTACAGGTTACCCTTTTATTTATCTATTTTAATATTTTAAAATTTCTTAGGAGTCAGTTATACTCATTTGAGTGGATTTTACAAATCTACTTTCTCCTTTAGAAAAATCAGGAAAATTTTACCATCTTAAAATCATGTGGCATCCAGTACTTTCTATGCATTTTTTCAAAGATCACAAGTAATATTCCAACACTCATATCTGCAAAAAAAACCAACAACAACAACACACAGAAGATATCATCTACCTCACTTCACTGAATTAAACCCATTAAACTACAGCCCCATTACCCATATTATCATCTTACTATTGGGATTCTGTCCCAATTTTTATTTCATTCAGTTCATGATTATTGTCTTTGATAGAGAAAACAAGTTTGAATAATTACACCTTCCTTGCACAGTCCATTTATCAGTATCCTACCTACCAAAGAGCTTTTGTACATTTTTTGGATCATTTATAGTGCAATTGTCCCTACTCTGCAAAAACTTTTGTATTTTTTTTTAAACATACGCTCCCATTGACATGTTCCAGCTATCTGGATCTACCAAAGATTTTTTTTTAACAAAAAATCTACCAAGATTCTGAGCGGGATAAGCATTAGTGTCTATTTCCTCATTTGTGTCCCCAGTACTAGTATCTCAGCATCAGAATTTATGTCCTCATTGCCTCAAGGAGACATTACCATAATTGCTACAATGGTCTTTTCCTATCCTGTCTCTCACCACTTCATTCCAAATTAATCTTTCTAAAGCAAAACTCTTTTATGATATAATAACTTTCATGACATCATCCTTAGAATATCCCCAAACTCCCAATGAAGAAGTATGGTATAGTGGAAAAGCATGAGTTGGTGTCTGAAAAGCTTGGATTCAAATTTCACTTTAGAAATATTCTGGACTTCACTTAACTTCCTCCAGGCTTCAGTAAAATGAAAGGCTAGGAATCAATGACCTCTAGGGTCCCTTTTAGCTCTAAATCTATGATCCAATGATATGGTGAAATATTTGGGCTAAAGAAGACTATGCTTTGTTCATCTCTGCACATGGTCAGTACCTAATACAGAGATTTGTATACACAGACAATACTGAATGTTCCTTGAATGAATCTCCTCAATTTTAGGACAGGATATATCTCAAGAATCCTGAAGAGAACAGCACCATTGCTATTACCATACAGACTGTAGAGAGTGATTTCAAATAAGTGAATGGCAACTAATACAGAATGTTGCCCAATTAAATTGAGAAAATTGCTTATACTAAATGATACAAAACTATAACAATAAACTTCAGGTAGCTACAAGATGAGAGGCAGCAATAGAATGCTAATTTCCCCTGTCCCTAATACTGCCTCCTTAAATTTATTTTCACTGTTGCTGTATGAGTTAATATAAAAAATTAATATGAATAAACAAAGAAATTTTAATTGAAAACAGGAGGTGACCCCAAATGACGATAATCATCAAGTAATAACTTCTATTTATGAAAAGCTTTTCTTCCCAACAACCCTGTGTGACAAGTAACAGAAGTAATATTAACTTTATTTTACAGATAAAGAAACAGAGGTACTCAAAGGTTGTTACTAGCCCATGGAGACACAGCTAGTAAATCTGAAGACAGGATACAAACCCAAATTATCTGACTCCAAGTCCAGTATCATATTGCGTTTTCCTCACAAAGAAGATAAGGGATAAAACTGACTATATACTGAAACTATAAATATTCACTGAAGGATAACATAAAAATATTTTTGAATGCATGTGAAAAAGGAATATTAATTTTTCATATGTTTTCACATACCCTAAAGAGTATTTAAGATCCTCTGTTTCACTATGTTATTCTGTGTATGTGTATGTGAAAATTCCAAAAAAGGATTCTTTAAAACTATTAATATATTTATGGTCTAAAGCTGTAAAATATATTTTTATTAACTGTTTTATCATATTTTGTCTTAAAAGCCATATTATATAGTGATGGAGACAACAAGTCCCTTACCCACTTCCCCTGCTCATAAAAACAAACAAACAAATAAGAATGACTTCAAAGAAGAGACCCCAGAGACCACCAGTTCACCATTTGACTGAGGGGGAGGTCCAGGAGAGACACTGTGCAAATTTCAAAATTTTCAATGAATGGATCAGTTTTGCTGATTTTTTTTTCTTCTTGTTTGTTTGTCTTTAAAAATATCATTTGTTATATGGGGTGATTCACTTGGAGGGGCAAATGGGAAAATTTGATGAAAAAAATGACATCAATAAAAATATATATTAAAAAAAGACTAAGGGGCAGCTAGGTGATAAAGTTGATATAGCACTAGAGTAAGGACAATCTAAATTCAAATCCAGTTCCAGACACTTATGAGTTGTGTGACCCTGGGCAAATCACTAAACCCACTTAACTCAATTGCCTCAATTAAAAAAAAAAAAAGACTGCATAGAACTATTCTATAAATCAGTGACAACATAGGGGGATTTAGATTATTAAATCTGTTTTCCATCATATACTCTCTCTCTCTCTCTCTCTCTCTCTCTCTCTCTCTCTCTCTATATATATATATATATATATATATATGTACAAAATAACATACATATTTATAGATACAGACATGTTGCATTTTATTATATATGTAATTGCAGGACCAAAAACAAGTCTTCTTTTTTAGTGTTGCTTTCATCCCACTAGCCAATAAGATAGCTAGAAAAAAAAAGTACTAAATATTATGTTATCATGATAAAATTTTGTTGGAATGGGAGATGCTACCAGGTAAAACATGGATGGTAAAAAAATTACACAACTAAAATTTAGGGGTAAAGAGATTCTTTTCTTCTTTTAAAAATAATTTGGGTAAGCATTGATTAGATTTTTTTCACTGGTAAATATAAAACATCTGAGAAAAGGAATTGTCACCTTTCAAAATGGTTAAACTTAATTTAGCATTTCTACCATTTATATTTATTTGCCATTTCAATGTGCCCTAATATACAATAATTTTTGTTAAAGTATATAGTGATAGAAATACCAACAATAGCAATAAGACAATAGAAAGAAATGCAGGAAATAAAACTATTTTATTGGCTGATGATGTAATATTAGAAAATCCTAAGAAATCTCATAGAAAATCCTAGTGAATTAGTAAAGATACTAATTGAGATAGCAGATTCAACAAGGTTGAAGGCAACAAAATAGAACCCAAAAAATTAGCTGCATTTCTACCTAATAAAAAGATCCAAGACACAATAATAGAAATAATATTAGCCACGTTTTTTAAAAAAAAAAACAACTACTACAAGATGAACAAAATATTTGGTGATAAATTTACTAATGAACGCAAAATAAGGTTTAGCTTCCATTACAAAGTATTCCTTAGGCAAGCAAAAAAAGAAAAAGAGCAGAAGTTTTGGAATGGGATATCTCCAAGCAGAGCAGTGTTGCTACTGTCCTGTTCAATTTAATATATATTTAAAAATCAGAAACAAAAGTTATACATACAAGAAATTCATGGTTTCATACTAAGTCACCATTTGCTGCTTTTTGAATTATGGAAATATGTATATGTATAGATTTTTTTTAGGTTCATAAATAAAAACAAAAAGTGGGGGAAAAAAAGAAAAACCTATGGAATCAGGGAAGCTACTGAGAAAATGAATAATAGTTTTAGGAAAGTTAAAAGTTATAGTACTTACATGCATTACTAGAAAAAGAAATCCTGGGGGCGGAGCCAAGATGGCTGAGTAGAAGAACAACCCTCCTGCCGCTCCGGCTTCCACCCTCCCCAATCCATGTAAAAAGGGGACTCTAAACAAACTTTGGAGCTGCAGAACCCACAAAATGACACAGAGAAGCTAACCTCCTGCTGAGAACAGCCCGGCAGGCGGGCAGGAATCAGCCAGCACAGAGCTCCTGGAGCTGAGCCCAGCACCATGCTGCGGCTTTAGCCCCAGGGCAGGCCTGACCAGCCGCCTGCCAAAGGGACTCCAGATCAGCAGCAGCTGTGGCCATTTCCAGATTTATCAATACATAGATGCGAAGGACAAGGTGAGAGGCCAGTGCAGTCTGGACTTTGGGACCAGTAAGTGGGAGTGCGTGGCTTTTACCCCCGGGGCGAGAAACCGCTGAGACTCCGCCAGCACAGCCTGCCAGCACCACGTGGAGGCTTCAGCTCCTGGCCTCCAGAGTGTAGGGGACCAAGCACCAGTCTGAAGGGTAATCGCTCTTGCTTTAACCTGCTTGGATCTGGATTGCAGTCTAGGGTGGAGGTCCTGGGGTGTGTGTCCAGCTTGCCAGAGAGTGTGGAGACCTCAGAGAGGGCACCCATCTAATACTTCTGGCAGCTGAGAAAACTCCCCTGTCTGGTAGCAGAGTCCTACTATGGCAAAAAGCCCAAAAGTCAAATCATTGAGTGGCAAAATGAGCAGGCAAAGGAAACAAAGCAGACAGAAGATCCCAACATTACACTCCTATTTTGGGGATAAGAAGGAGCAAGGCATGGAACAGGAGGAAATCAGTGAAGTCAGAACTCCTGCACCAAAAGCTTCAAAGGAAAATACAAGCTGGTTACAGGCCATAGAGGACCTTAAGAAGCAGATAAGAGAAGTGGAGGAAAAATTGGGAAGAGAAATGAGAACAATGCAAGAAAATTATGAAATGAGAGTCAACAGCCTGACTGAAGAAAATAATACCTTAAAAAACAGACTGACTCAAATGGCAAAGGAGGCTCAAAAAGGCAATGAGGAGAAGAATGCCTTAAAAAGTCGAATTTGCCAGATGGAAAAAGAATCTCAAAAGCTCACTGAGGAGAATCATTGCTTCAGAATTAGATTGGAGCAAATGGAAGCTAATGACTTTATGAGAAATCAAGATGCTGTTAAACAGATCCAAACAAATGAAAGAATAGAAGGCAATCTGAAATATCTCATGGGAAAAACCACTGACCTGGAAAATAGATCCAGGAGAGATAATTTAAAAATTATTGGACTGCCTGAGAGCCATGACCAAAGTAAGAGCCTAGAAAGCATCCTCCAGGAAGTTATCAAAGAAAACTGCCCTGATGTTTTAGAATGAGAGGGCAAAATAGAGGTTGAAAGAATCCACCAATCACCTCCTGAAAAAGATCCCAAAAAGAAAACTCCTAGGAATATTATAGCCAGGTTCTGGAATTCCCAGATTAAGGAGAGAATATTACAAACAGCCAGGAAGAAACAATTTGAATATTGTGGAAACACAATCAGGATAACCCAGGATCTGGCAGCTTCTACACTGAGGGATCGAAAGGGGTGGAATGTGATATTCAGGAGGTCAAGGGAGCTGGGATTAAAACCAAGAGTCACCTACCCAGCAAAACTGAGTATCATGTTTCAGGGGAAAATATGGTCATTCAGTGGAATACAGGACTTTCAAGCATTCTTGCTGAAAAAGCCAGAATTGAATAGAAAATTTGACATTCAGATACAAGAAGCAAGAGAAGCATGAGAAGGTAAACAGGGAAAAGAAATCATAAGGAACTTATCAAAGTTGAACTATTTTTTTTTTTAAAGCAATCGGGGTTGAGTGGCTTGCTTGGGGTTGCATGGCCAGTTGTTGTTTCTGGGTGTGGTGCTGAGTGTCTGGGTCCGGATTTGATCTGGGTCGTCCCGGCACTGGGGCCGGTGCTCTTGCTCGCTGAGCCACCTGGCCAAAGTTAAACTATTAACATTCCTACATGGAAAAACAATAATTGTAACTCATGAAACTTTTCTCAGTAGTTGAAGGGATTAGAAATATATGTATGTGTGTGTGTGTGTGTGTGTGTATGTCTTTATATGAGGGTATGCGGGCATATGAATACATATGTGAATGTGTGTATATATGTTTACAGTTATACATAGATAGAGGGCACAGGACCAAATTAATAGGAAGGGATGATACTTAAAAGGTGAAATTAAGAGGTGAGAGGAATATAATGAGAGTAGATGGGGAGAGACAGAGTGGGGCAAACTATCTCATACAGAAGAGGCAAGGGAAAATGGTTACAATGGAGGGGAAGAATAGGAAGGCAAAAGGGAATGGGTCAACCTTATTCCTATTGAATCTGGCTTGAGGAGGGAGGGAAATACACACTAAATAGGGGATCTCACCCTTCAGGAGAATAGGGGGGGAAGGGGATGTGAGGGGGGATGATGGAAGAGAGGGCAGGCTGGGGGGGAGGGAAGTTGGAAGCACCCACTTGTGAAAAGGGACAGGATCAAAGTAGAGAATAGAACAAGTGGGAGGTGGGATAGGAGGGAGGGAAATATAGTCAGTCTTTTACAATACATCTACTATGTTATTGTTTTGCATTAGCCACACATGTACAACCTATACTGAACTGCTTGTCTCCCCAGTGGGGGTGGGTGGCAGGGGGGGAAGGGAATGAATCTGGAATTGAAAGTTTTAAAATCAAATATTCAAAGATATATATGTGTGTGTAAAAAAAAATAAAATAAAATTGTATTCAAAAAGAAATCCTATAACTACAAAATTGATAAAATTTTGGAAATCAATCGTATAAAACACATTAAATTTTGGTATAGATTGAATTACAAGTGATCCTTAAGAAAATAAAGAATTTAAATAGTTGGAGGAATATTAGGTACTCATGGATAGGCCATGTAGATATGATAAAGATGACAATACTACCAAAGTTAATTTATCATTTTGAGGCTCTGAAAAGCAAACTATCAAAAGAATACTTTACGAACTCAATAAAATAAGGATAAATTCATTGGGAGGAATAAAAGCTCTAGATTATCAAGGGTAATAGTGAAAAAAGGTAGGGATGAAGGCAATTAACACTTCTAAACCTCAAAATATTTTGAGAAGTAGATGAACTGACTAGACTAGAAAAGGGAAAATCACAAATAATGAAACTTAATAAATAAGTGGTCAATGAACTTAAGAACTCAAATAAACAAGTGGTCAATGAACTTAAGAACTCAAAAAACTAAGAAAAAGACTCACTATTTTATAAGAACTGCTGGAAAAAAATGTAAAGTAGTCTGACAAAATGAGGCTTAGATCAACTTCTTACATCATAATCCACAATAAATTCAATACAGACACATGCTCTGAATATAATAATAGTAAATAGAAATAATAAATAATATGAATATATGCTTTCGTAGGATGATTCCCAAATATTTTACACATTTTGTGCATTATGTGGTTATGTGAAATGCTACATGACCACTGTACTTTATTACTTGACAAGTTGATTTAGATAATTTATTTTTTTAATTTCTAGTTCTCAAACTGAGAATTAACTGCCAAAGGAAAAGTTTAATGAAAAGCATAAATAATAAAATAATCAGAATAGAAATAGATTATATTCTTAATCAAACAATGCATAGAAGTTATTACAAAAGGTAAAAATAGTTCATTTTGATAATATGAAACTTAAAAGCTATTGCCCAAATGAAATTATAACATCTACGATAAGAAGAATAGTGATCCAATCAGGGGGAAAAATATTTTATCAAATTTCTCATACAAGAGTTTGGTATCAAATACATACAGAAAACTAACTGATAAATATATAAAAGACCAATAGTCACTCCTCAGAAGAGAACTCATCAAAAGATATGAACAAATAATTCTCAAAAGCAGAATCAAAAATTAGTAGTAACTAAACAGAAGAATATTCCAAATCACTGAGACAATGCAAAACATCTCTGGTGTCTCAGTTCATACTCAGACCACCAGGAATAATGACAATAGATAGAAATAATCTATGTTGGAGAAGTTACGGGAAGATAGGCAAACTAGTGAATTGTTAATGAAGCTGTGAATCAGCATAATCATTCTGGACACTCATTTCTAATTATGCAAAGTACCTAAAATATTTATATCCTGAGAACCAGTTATTCCACCTACTAAGTACAAACTCCAAGGAGATACATACACTATAATGTCAAATTATTTATAGAAGCACTTTTCATGTTAGTAAGCAAAGTAGAAGTTCATCAACTGGGGAATGGCTAAACAAACTGTGGTACATGAATGTACTGTAATGTTAATGTGCTAGAAGAAATGACGACTATGATCATTACAGAGAAGCATGAAAAAATTTACAAAATGACCACAGAAACAGAAACGGAAACAATAACCACAAAACAATGGAAAGAAAATGATGCAAACTATTAAAGAATAAGCATGGACTCAAATACGAGTAATTAGAAGAAACTCTCCCCAGTCCTCCTGCAGAGATGCCCTGTCAGTGGCCATGGAACAGTGCATATATTTGTCAGATTTTTTCAATTATTGATTGGTTTTGCTGATTTTTCCCTCTTCCTTCTCTTAAAAAAATCCATCAACAAAAAATTTTTTAGAAGCTTATATAATGTCAGCTTCCCCTCCCCCATGCCCCATTTTATCAATTGGTCTTTCTCTTCCTACTTCTTATTCTTTTTAGAAAATTATTTGATATAAAAGTTGGACACTTTAGCTGAAGGGGGAGGATGATGGTCAGGGACAGATATGGAGAGAAATGTAGACAATGTAAGAAAAGATCGGCAAAAGAACAGAAAACTTTTCATTTGGCAGTTAAATATCAGTTTGGGAACCAGAAAAGAAAAAAATTAAATTAAATTATGTAAATCAACTTTTGTCAAGTAATAAGGTACAATGGTCATGCAGCATTTCAAATAACTACAAAAATACATAAAATATTTGGGAATCATCCTACCAAAGCATACTAAATACTTACATAGTTTACTACAAAATGCTCCTTAAAGAAATAATAACTCAAATAGTTGGAGGAATATTCTGTGCTCAAGATTGAGCTATGACTTTCAAACAAAAATAATTATGTTACCAAGGATAATTTATAGATTTAATATAATACCAAACAAACTATCAGATGAATACTTTATAGATATTATATTCATTTGGAGGAACAAAACATTTAGAATGTCAAGGGAAATAATGAAAAAAAAATAAGAATAAAAGGAATAGCAAATTAGATTTAAAACTATATCATAAAGCAGAAATGATAAATTTGGAAACACTGGACAACGTATATATTCTAACTTGGTTGACTAAAGAAAATAGAAAGTGGTTTTACTAGAGCACTTAGAGAAACATTTCAGTAACCAACTATCTTGTCTACTCTAATTTAAAATAATGCATCTCAAATCTTTACCATCTTTCAAATATTCACAAAATAAACTTCTCATCTTCATCCACTGCCTAGAAATTAGTTCTAGATATTGGTCAGAAGTCCATAATTTATAATCTCCCCAGATTAATTCTGACAACAAGCATTTCTAAAAGGCAGCAATCCCTGAAATCTGAATCATCTTTTAAAATTACTTACTCTGACTTGGGTACTCTATGTTCCAGAAGATAGTGGCATTGCTTGGACTGAATAAAAGAAGAATCCTTGTAAAATCACATTACTTTCTTGACCTGAAGTCTTTGAAAACATACAGCACAGTACCAAGTATTCTTATTGGGCCTTCAGGAGAAATGCTTTTTTGTTAGATGATGAAATGTGACAGAATAATATTTTTTAAAGTCATTCGTGTTCCCAATATGTTCCCAATCAAGTTGCCCTTTGAAGACTTCATACTTTATGAATATTGAATAATAGACTGTCTGAAAAAATCTAAATGGAAGTTTAGTGGTATGAAAAAAATCCCAAGTAACTAATCTTAATACAGTAGAAAATGAAGGAGCATTTACTTTATCAAATCAATGTATCATGATGATAATAAAACAGTACTCTGACATTCTTATATCCCTCTAAAAAGTGCAGATTACAAATATGAAGATGTTTCTTAAAAACTTTTCTTAATACAGCACTCTTCCTTTAAAGTCAATTCACTTCTCTGTGTCTCAGTTTCTTCATCTGAAAATTGCTGGACTGGACTAGAGGATGTCTATGGTCCCTCCAACTTCAACATTCTATAGTCCTACATCAAGTATAGCTGAGTGAGCTTCAGACTTAATTCTGATAGAACAGAGCCTGATGAGTCGGTGAAATCATCTAAATAGGTTAAGCAGACAAAAGGATCGCTTATTATATTCTTATTAGTTTGTAAATTTTTTTTTTCCAATTCTCATTAAGTTATATCCATCCTCTAGCACGGCAACTCGCAGACAATAAGTGCTTAATATTTCATGAATGAAAAAAATGAATAAACATAGCTAATTTTTATTTAGCTTTGGTAGTTTTAAAAATAAGCAATTGTGAGAATTGTTTTTGAGTTATTTTTGGAACCTTTTACTTAATATGAGTTAACCAGATGGTTGTCATTGTGGCCAATAGCAGGCACCAATTCAAACCTAATGGCAACAAACTAGAGTAGAATGTCTCCAAAGAAGTAATTGTAAAATTCTAACTGGGATTTGCCTTAAACCCAACAAACTTTAAGTAACCTAAGAAAATTAATCACACTCATTTTCACTTTTTTAATTCCCAGGACTAACTCTGATCATGACCTCATACCCACAAACCCTCCTATCTCATTGAGTCTCACTAGAAAGCGCTCTTAAATCACAGTCATTGTGCTAAGTATTGTGAATTGAAAGTAAGGCAAAAGACAGTTTGTGCTCTCAAAGAGCTCACGGCCTAATGGGGGAGACAACATGCAAACAGGTATGTACTAACAAGCTAGATATGTTGGAAGCAAATAGCAAAATGAAGACACTTGCCTTAAGGAGTATAGGAAAAGGATTCTTATAAAAAGTGGAATTTTAGCTGGGGCTTGATGGAAGCCAAGAGGCAAAGAGGAAGAAGGAGGGAATTAGAACCAGTGAAAATGTAGAGTGGGGAGGCAGAATGTTGAAGAGGAAGGACGCCAGTGTTGGTCTCTGGATGGCAGAGTATGTGGAGGAGGGAAAGCCTCTGGCATATTGTGACACTATTAATGAAGAGATAGAGGAAGAAAAAAAGAAAAGATAGAGAAGAGGAAGTAGTGGAAAAAAATTAAGTAGAAAAGGAAAGGATGGATGAGAGGAACAAAGGAAGAGAAGGGGAAACTAAGGCACTAACTATCCTCACATCATCTGCAGGCATTAAACAGGGGTAGGAAGAATTTAGTCTCTTAGGGAAGGAAGAATATGACACGTGATCTGATCCTGGGACCACTAATAGAACTGTATGTATAGATATTATGACCAAAAACAATAAAACTGAACTAAACTCTCTAATGAACATTGAAGTAACTCTTTTGCTATGTGGCAAGACCTAGTATACAAATATAGTTGGGAGGTGGGGGAGGGAAAGACCTTAATATAACATAACCAGAATTAGTTTATATAAACTCTCATTCTATTCAACTTGGAAAGTATGTGGTTGGAAGGGAGAGGTAATGATAAACATAGATGGAACAGCAAAAAAATGATAAATATTCAGTGAATTTGGGGAAAATATTGTTAAAATATGGAAAATGAAAGGTTAAAGAGAGAAAAGATCTAAGTTGACTGGATTTGGGGACACAAGGAAGGGGTCAGAAAATGCTTAATGGAAATGGTACCTTTTGACTTGGGCCTTGAATGATAGGCAAGGGAATCTGAACCAGGGACACTATTTGGATTTTCAGATACTCCATGCATGCCTATCTCCTATCTGTGCCAGGCCCTATACCACCATACTTCTACCCTACTGAAATCATTCCTTTCCTTTAAGGTCCAAACCTAGTAGAATTTCCTGCAGGAAGCTTTCTCTGATTTCCCCCACAGAAAGTGCTATTTCCCATTCTACAAGTCTTCGTGGCATTCTGTATCAGAGTATGCTTTGCCTTTACCTAGGATCTAGACTTTGATAACTGGCTGCACATCCACTGCTCCTTCCTAACTGTGTGATCCAAGCCAAGTCACAACCTCTGGGCCAGATCTGTCTAATCTATAAAAGGCAGGGGATGAACCTTACTCATCCCTTCCAACTTTAATGTCTCAGATCCTAACGCTAGTAACTATGTTTGTCAAGAAGGTGAATGGGGAAGAAATCAGGAAGGGTGTACTTTGTTCCATGACCCTTGGGTCATCATTCTCTGTAAATGTTGTATTAGGTTTAAATTCTTTGAGGGAAGGGAAGCTGTAATTTTTTACCTTTATATCTCATCTACCTGGTCCAAAATATGGCATCTGATAATTTTTTTTTTAAATTTTCAAATAAAGTGAATTGATAAAAAACATGTTAGATTTTCTGCACAAAAAAAACCTCTGAGCCTCAGACAGATTACAGGGATCAACTCAATTTGTCTCCCTTAAGGGGTTTGGAGGGGAGGGAATAAGGACTTATATAGCACTTACTATGTGCCAGGCACTGTGTTAAGCCCTTTACAGGTATTATCTCATTTAATCTTCACAACATTCCTTTGAGGTAGGTGCTATTCCCCTTTTACAGCTGAGGAAACTGAGATAAACTGAGGTTGTGTCTAGCTCAGAGTCACAGAGCTGATAAGTGTCTGAGGTAGGATCTGAACTCAGGTTTTCCTGATTCTAGGCCCAGAGCCCCATTCACTGAGCTACTTAGCTACTGCTAATGAATACTATCTCATTTGATCCTCACAACAACTATGTGAGGTAGGTAAAATTATTATCTTTATTTTACAGAGGCAGTTGGTTGCTCAGATTATTTAATGATAAAATTATATTCTTCTCTCCACATATATTCACCCTTGCTGATTTCAGTATATTACCACTGCTCAAATACTGTAACTCCACAAGTGATTCTCAAATCAATAGATCCAACTATAATATCTGTCCTGAATTCCAGTGCCATATTGTCAACTGTTGGGTGAACATCATCTACTATAGTAGGTATCTATAGGTTACCTTAAATTGAACACATCTCAGTTTGGACTAATAATCTTATTCCCAAAGCCTGATCTTACTCCAAACTGCATTTTTTTTGTTGAATGTACCACCATCCTCTAATTCATACGGTTATATAAATTCAGCATAGACTTTAGACTCCTTCCCCTCGCTCATATTAAATTCTATCCCTTGACCATATAACATTCATCTTCCTTTTACTCACCTAGTCAATGATCCTAATTCAGGACCTCTTACTCTTGCCTGGATTACAGTCATGAGCTATTAAATTAGTCTTTACCAGTTATTTTCCTGCTTCTACTCTTTCTCTTTTCCTATACATTTTCAACACAATTTTTTACCCATACTTATTTCATATTATTTCTCTTTCATAAACTCTCACATTATTATTTTCATGTCAGAAGAAGCAGAAAATATCTTTGAGTATAGAGGTCTTCATGGTAGAAAAAAGATACACAAATAGATTTTTTTCCACGGCTTTAATTTTTAGGTTGAAAAAGGTTAAAAAGGATTCAGAGGTCATGTACTGCACTGGATGGAGGGCTGGCCTCAAAGTCAGGAAAATACGAGTTTTCTCTTACATAGGCTAGCTGTGTGACATGGGGCAATTCACTGAATTTGTGAGGGCTCTAGCTAATTACCTATGGACATAAGTGGAAGAGAATCTACTGATGTGGACTGAAAGATAGAGAGTTTCCTTATCTGAAAGTTCTGCATATTAATGAAATCAGAGGCCCAGGCCCAAAACCTTCTCTTCAGCCTAAATTATTCTGACAGTAAGCATTGATGCTTCACAAAAACTGGTCTTCATAACAGTTAAAAGAACAGGAGAGCACAGGCAGGTGAAGGAGAAACAACCCCACATTAACAGAAAAAAAGATTCCTACAAATCAAATGCAAAACAATAGGAAATCACTTCCCACTTGTCTTGAAAATCAAAGTTATTTGAGTATATCAAAATCTTGCTTACTTCTCTATCAAATCCAGTGTGACTCCAGGCACCAAACTGACACACTTCTGCATACAAAACCTGTGTAAGAGAAAAGAAAACAAAATCACAATACCTGAATATTAAGCTTAGTGAAAACAACAGTATTGTGGAAAAAATAAAGAATTAGGGGTATTTGCAACTAACTACTCAGATGTAGTACAACGGAAAAATGATTGTGGAGTTGGGAAAACCTGGGTTTAAATAAACAACAAGCATATATTAAACACCTACTATATACCCAGTTCAGGTACTGTCTCAGTCACTGGGTGAGTTAAGACAATGGGAAAGCTAGTTTAGGCTTTCAGTTAAAATTGCACAAGTGTGAAGTTTTTTTTCAGAAATGCATCCCACATCAGTCAAATAAAACCTGCACTTCTGCCTCCAATTTCTTCTCATCTTTCTCCCTCCTTTTCCATACAAAAAGGGACTGTTTAAAAAATAATATATAACTCTCTTTATCTAGTTGTTCTTGGGTTCATATCAAGCTTTTGACAGGCTGGTAAGTATTTCAATATAAAGAGAAAGAGCAGAGAATCTGCAATCAGACATTGTAGAGTCCTTGGGGAGGAGCACCAAGATACTAAACGTATGTGTGTGAGCATGCCAACAGGTACGTGTGTGTGTGTCTGTGTGTGTGTGTGTGTGAAACAATGCAAGCATTTTTGAGTTTCTCTTAAGAAATGTAGACACAAAAGATAGGAATAAAATTTATTTAAAATGAGAGTAAAAGGAATTGTGGAATTGAATCTTGTAAACTAAAATTAAACAAATTAATAAAAAAAAGGGGGGGAATAAAACGAGAGTAAAAATTTAAAGGTGTAGTGTAAGTGTTGAGGGAAGAAGAGACTGAATAAGGGACTCAGAAAAGAAAAGGGAAATTATGTATGGGGATAGAAAAAAATGAGAACTTAAATTATATCTTACTAATGCTCATAAAATAACAGAAACAAAAACTAAAAATGACTTATTAGCTACTGCCAAATCTTCCATCAGTAACCATTAAAAACATTTCTTAATACATAGCTTGTGTGTCATGCCCTAAGCTAAGAAATATTATTTCTTTTTTTTAATCTGTAAGCTCAAATGCCATTGTTTGGCATACAAAGATTTTCAAAACCTGGCCCTTTTCTATTATTTAATACTTCTCACAAATTTCTCCCCTATAATCCAGCCATATGGGCTTACTTTAGATTCTGCATCCACAAATGATCCATCTCCTCTCTCCAAGCCACACCACCAAATGCATATGCTATAGTGCCTTACAATTACCATAGGTTCAAATATAAACTGTTTCATTTGGCATTTAAAGCTCTGCACAACCAGGCTCCAACCCACCTTTTTACACACACACACACACACACACACACACGCTATGGTCTAAGCCCAACTGGTTTTGTTACTTGCCAGACAGGAATTATGAATTCATATGAATTTAGATCCAGTGTCAGTTTACTATCAATATTGGCACAATGTTTATGATTTTATGCAAAATATAATTACCCTGTTTAGCATTAAAATAAGCAAGGAGGTATAAGCATACAGCAGAATAGAAGAATATTATAAGATTGGTTTTATATGGAAAGAGTTTATGCACTAGGCAGCCAACTTTGCTGAGAAAATTAGTTGCTGAGTCTCCGTGAACTGTTTTCTGATGCAACAGAAGAGATGTATGTGCAAGTTACAAGGGGCAGATAGCACTCAGACTTGTCCTGAATATAGAGTTTAACTCATATTCCTGATAATGGGATTTTATATTTTTGTTTTGTCTTACAACATGAATGGAATTTCAGCTTTCTAAATAATCACTTGGTAGGTATTAAATTTTGTTCAAGCATTGGTACCAGGTGTCTTTCTTATATTAACAAATTGTTTGTTTCTGCTTTCTTACCCATTATGTTTTTTATTTATTTTATTGCACAATTTAATCAATTCATATTTAAAGTTATGATTATTAGGCTTATAACACCCTCCATTTTTATTTTTTAGTTTCCTTTTTCCTTTAAATCAGTATTTTATCCCTGTGATAAGTTTTTGCTTACTTTTTGTAGTCTACTCCCACAAGTTCCTCCACAACCATTTGCTCACTGACTAGGGAATAGATAAAAAAATGTGACTATAATACATTAATAATTTTATGTTTTAAGAAATAAGCCATGATAAATGCAATGATGTAAACGTGGAGGTCAGAGAGAATCACTGTATTGTTTACATTTGAAACTGAATTAAAAGCACATTATTTGGGTTACAGTAGAAGGTATCTTCCTAATCTATATTTTTTAAGTAGCTTCACTTTTCAATGCAAGGAAAAGTTAGTTTTCTTCAGCAGCTTCTAGGCCAGAAACCAAGGAAAGGCACAAATTAAGGTTTAGGTATCTGCAATCAAAAGAAATGAGTTTCATCACACCTGGACCATCATCAAGGCTATCTGCTATAATAACTAAACAAAAAAAAAAATACCTACATTGGCTTTCATGTGAACAGAACTGGGACTACAAGGTCTATGTAGAGAGGATGAGTTAAACCCTTTCATTGTACAGATGAGTAAACTGAGGGAGAGATGGATTAAGTGACATCCCAATGGTCACCCTCTTACGAAATGTCATGGGAAGGATCTGAATTCTGGTCCTGCTGACTCTAAAGCCAGCATTCTATCCACCACTGGAAATAACTTAAGGTGAAAGACCTCTTTAAACAAATTTTAACAACTGAATTTTCCCACCATGTTTGCAAAGGCACAGGGAACCAATGAAGCTTCTTCCTTTTCTTAATTTGGACCATGCCGGTGATCACTAATGGCTCTGGGATTGCTTCAGTGTGATAGTAATGAATTATAATAAGCCTGAAAGAGTCAGGAAAGAAACCAGTGCCATGTACTAAAAATAAAGTTATTTCCACACACAAAAAATTCATAACTAATACCAAAACAGGAAAAATGCAAACAAACCAAAAAACCAGTGAACTTCAACTGATTTTCATCAAATACTAATGTATTTTTTTCTCTGCATCATAAGAGCTTTTTAGATCAAAGGCTTTACAGTACATTCAACACCCCTACTCATCCATGGCAACTTCAAACTCTCCAGCCTCTAAACAAAATAAAAATATAATGTATAGCCGAGTTTAACAAATCCCAAATAATTTGGGATATGATTATTACATTATACTTTGGCAAAGATCCCAATTCTCCAACGAAGATGAATTTGTACAGTGGAAGAGCAATCTACTGAAAAAAAGGGGGATGTACCCCAAATAAAATGTATATACCTAGAACTGTGGAAACAGTATATAATTGTAACCCTAAAGGTTCTTTCCTCCCCAGGGTCACTATGACATGGGGTTTCCATTTTCCACACTGTGGTACTGCTGAATATTGGCAAAAGCTATAAGCCCTTGGGACTTTGTTATATGGTTCTATAGATGGAAGACAGTGCCAAATAGTTGACTTGGAATAAATTCCAACAAATACATCTGTTTACTTTACACAAGGCAGCTGGGGCCTCATCTATCCTTGTCTCAGTTGCTGGATGCTGTCCTGACATACATACAGAAAAGCTAGATTTATAAAAATGTGTATAGTATTTCAAATTTTTAAGGTGCCAACCATTTTAGTTCGTGTCCCTTGGCATAGCCACTGTAGCCACAAAGGTTTCCTTTTGCATCATGGCATAATGGAATGAATGCTGCACTCAGAGGAACAAGAAATCTGGAAAAAAATGCTGCCTAAGACAACAAGTAACGTAACTTCTCAGAGAATCTGATTAGTCAGCTATTGAAATGAAAGATACTACTTCCATTACCTACCTCACAGGACTGTTAAAAAAAAAAACTTAAAATAACTATACACATGTGAATTGTTAATAAGTTAAAGAGGTTTCCCATTAGTACCAGTATATGAGTAACACATATCACCATGTCCATATTGACTCAGAAACCCCATCTACAACACAGCCTAATAATATCCTAGTCTAATAAGTTCTAATATATCTAATAAAGGCAGGAAGGAGATACAAAAACATTGACTTCCTTAACATTTATAATAAAAATGACCTCTTCAAAAGAGTTGACCTTTTTAAAAAAGACAAGTATAGAGAAGCAGTAGTTATACAGAACATGGTCCACTTTCAAGTATCATTTTAGGCAGGCATCAAACTGATGTTACTGCAGAGATCCAAAATCACTCCATGTCTAGTGGCCCTGGGCCAAGTTAGCATTGTCCTTCCAAATTCAAGTTATAGAAAAAACCAGTTAATTTAAGCCCTTGCAAAGCTGGAAAGAATTTTAAACACAATTGGAAATCAAGATAAGCGCTGAAGTATCAGTTTTTTCTGCAATCAAAAGATACAAACAAAAAACCCTCCACTGAATTTCACAGATTTTATTTGAATAATGTGGAAATTAACTTATCTTTCCTTTCTAATCTGCAGGGTTGATCCTTATGAAGAAAAATTCCTCAAAACTGGGAGGATAATCCAAAAGTTACCTACATTATTGGAAACTAAGATGCATCCAGTGGCAGATTACCCAACCAGCACATATTCAGATACCAAATTCCCTCACAGAAAAAATTTTACACTTAATTCCACTTTAAAAGTTAGATAATTCTTAACACTACCAATGTATAAATGTACCTGACTTACTTGAAGTGTGTGATTTATTATTAAAAGCATCTAGAGAAAGAACCTCAATAATTTCCTTGTAAAACTGTCCCACAACCCTAAAACTTGAGGTATTTTCCCTAGTTAATGAATCTAAATCCTTTCATTCAGTTAAGCTTATAGACAGAAAGAGATAAGACCTGCCTGGGTTAGATAAATATTTAGACTATGTTAGACAAGTGGGGTGCAACTGAAATAAACTACAAAAAATGACTTAGTACTCTTCGAATCACAGCTTTTGAAGACTAGAAACCAAAACTAATTAAAATATGCCCAACTCCATCCTTAGGACCTCCACATTACTCCAGAGTCATCCATCTGAACACTTTAATATATGAAATTAAGTAAAGGAGACTTATTATGCATTTCAAGTTTTGGGTTTTTTTAATGCAAAGGAGGGAGCTAAAAGTGAACTAAATAAATGTCATTGTAGGGACAAAGGGAGCAGAAATTAGATGAGAATAGCACTGTTACATAGGATGACTCTCTAGGAGGGAATATGAGTAGGCATACATAAGTTATCTCCTTATTTCCTATATTGTGTTTACTAATCTGTAAAGATAATTCACTATTGATGATCTCTATTAATTTATCACAACAGAGTAGAAAAAATGATAAAAATCATGCTGCAAATCAGGTACAAGCATTACTATTCTGAAGACCTAATTGTTCCACTTGAGTGAAATGTGAAATTTTAAAAATTATGTCTTAATGTGTTATGGTAAAACACTCCAGTATCTTTGCCAAAAAAACCCCAAATGGGGTTATAAAGAGTTGAACACAACTGAAAATGACTGAACAATAACAACAACATACTTCTAACCAACTTAGGAGAGTCATAGAGTTAGCTTCCTGTGAGTTAAATATATTCACTGGTGAAAAAAACTGTTAAATCATGGAAGCATAAGAAGTTTATCAAGTGTCTGGTACCAATCAATCTAATAGTAGTGGATGAGTATAATCATAATTTTTAACGCTGTTGATTTAAACAACTTGCTAGGAATTCTGTGAGACCAAGAGACTTTAAAGAAAAAAAAAACTTGATGAAGAGAACAAGGTTTTCCACTGCCATATCAGGTCAAAACAAGTAAATTAATCCTGGATATTGTAAATGAAACTTCCCTGCTGTAAAATGTGATAAAAATCATGAGGAAGTTTAAACTGATAATATAGGAAACCAACTTATTTCATAGAAGTTTTTGTAGCAGACAGGATAAGTCTATTCACGTGAAGTTTTCAATTAATTTCAAAAAGTGAAGAATCATGTTTCCGTCATTTGAGACACTGTCTGCTCTATTCTGCACTAAATTGCAGGTTTGGTATCATGCACCATGAAATAAATATACTTACTTCAGTTACTAAGGAACAACTTCTTCTGAATGCTTCTGAAATGCATTTTAGACACTATTCCATGAATTTCTAGATACACTTTGATGCTGAGACACTCTCTTTAAAGAGAAAGTAGATTTTTAAAAGTTTCTGTTAAAGACTGGACCTGATTCAGGCCAGGCATTTCTGGGGTTTAGAAAGAAATGGACTTGGACTTGGAGAGAAATAAGATTCTATGCAGCTGAGAGTTAACAAAAAGAGTTTTGTTTCGTCATGGAATGAGACATTACATTCAAGTTTACAGAATTGATTTGGTTAGGCGCAGTTTCCTGCCTCTATGTTGGTGATATTGGTATGTTAGTCAATTTTGATGGAGAACAAGTCCTGCCTTTTGTACACAGTAATATATAGCAAAGGTATGAGCTAGAGTCTAAAGTTTCAATACTTTTAAAAGAAAAATTAGGCAGTCTACATGGAAGATATAATTCTTAACTCAATTTATTAGAAAATATGTCCCATATGTCTAAAGAAGGGGAGTTCTCTGACCCTCTTAATCAGATCAAAAGATAATCTTGATAAAGACAAATAAATGAACAAATGAAATTTATTAAGCACTGACCATATGTGATAAATGATGGGGATCCCAAAGGAAGCAAAACATTGTCCCTGGCCTTAAGGACCTTGATGGGAAAAACAACATGCAAACTATATGTGTGTGTATACACACACACATACACATACCATATAAACTACAAATATACATATACATGTATGCATATACATATGTACATATATAAATGCACAAAGTAAGTTATATACTAGATAAATAGGAAAAGAATAATATAGGGAAGTCATTAGAACTAAGAGGGGTTGGGAAAAACCAGAGGGCAAAATAGAAATTGAAAGAGTTCACTGATAGCCTTTTGAAAAGGATCGTTTTGTGCCCTGTGCTTCCTACTCTGATGCCCATTCTCATTCCTATTTCAGTCTCTGGGTCCTAGAATGATTCGCTAATGGTGCATTCCTGGACAGATGAGGTCTTCAATGTCCACAGACCATTGTCTGACTTCCGAAGCCACTGTGGGTTGAAAAATAACTTACTGTAACTTTTTCTTGGCTTTCCTAATGAGAATTGAGTATGATACATTTTCTAGATATTTGTGGAGATTTGGTGGGAGACTAAGCTGCTTCCTCTTATTCTGAAAACTTCTAGTCAATACATTCTCATCAATATAGTTATTAGAGCTGATGTTTTATTTTCATTCAATGTATACCAAACCAAGCTCTAATATTTCCTGGTATATTTAAACATATAATACTAAAATGTATATTGCTGAGGCACTGTCAATTTGTACAAATGAACAGGGCACACCATTATGTTGTTTTCCTACCCATGGCCATAGTGGAGTTGGTATTTGAAAGGTGTACATGTTTTAATTAGGTTACGAGCTTCTCAAGGACAGGGACTATCTGTTAGCTTTCTATGAATATCTCTAGCATTTAACCCAGTAACTTGCACATAGTAGATGCTTAATGTTTATTGACCAATTAAGTACAATTAATATTTACAAATAACATTTCTCTAGCACTTTATAGTTACAAAACATCTTTCTAACAATCTGGTAAGGTTAGTGATATACATTTTCCACTTTTACACGTAAGGAAACAGAATTTCAGAGGAGGTAGTGACTTGCCTAAAATAACAGATATAGAATGTTTTACAAAGCAAGCCCAGGTCTCTCCTGATTCCAACTCTAGGTCTCTTGCTTTTTCTTTTTGTAAATTAAATTACATTTGTTGTCAATGAGCCATGATCTTCCTTTTCACCCTACCACCCCAACCCTAATTGAGAAAGAAAAAAAAAATTTCCTGTTAAAAATATGTATAGTCAAGAACAACAAACATCTGCATTAGTCAACCCCTTTTCCCCCTTCACTCCCATAATGACTCTCACTCTGTACTCTGGGACATTTACCTATCTTTCAGGAAGTTGTTAAGTTTCACCATTAGTCCTCTGGAATCATGGTTTGTAAATATTGTTGATCAGAGTTCCCAAATCATTCAAAGTTGTTTGCCTTTACTACATTGTTGTCCTATAAACTTTTCTCCTGATTCTATATTCCTCAATTCATACATATCTTCCCTAGATCCTCTGAAACCATCCCTTTCCTCATTTTTTATAGTACAATAGAGTTCTAATCACACTTATATACAATAATTTGTTCAGCCGTTGCCCAGTTGATAGGCACTCTCTGGATTTCTAATTATTTTCTACCACAAAAAGAACTAGTTCCAGTCTCGCTCCTGTCCTTTGCATTCTACATTCCTGTTGAGTGAAATGGACCTCTGTCAGGGGCGGCCAGGTGGCTCAGTGAGTAAGAGCACCAGCTCCAGTGTCGGGATGACCTGGATCAAATCCGGGCTTAGATACTCAGCACCACACCCAGAAATAACTGACTGTGTAACCTTGAGAAAGTTACTTAACCCCGATTGCTTAAAAAAAAAAAAAAGAAAAGAAAAAGAAATGGACCTCTGTCCTTAATTCTATTTGTATCCCTCTAATTTGACCAACCAACGTGAAATTGAGGTTCCAGTGTTAGCCAGTCTCCCTAGCCCTTCCATGTTTGTGAGCATATAATTCTGGGATAATTTATCCTAATCTTTCTTTCCCTTTTCCCTCTAGTATGTTTCTCTTCTCTCCATTCTATTTTTAAAGAACGTCAAGACATAACAGAACCACTCCCAGGCCTTCTATCCAATTAGACACCCTCCATGAGCAATTATGATGACAGAGCACAGAAGAGACAAAATTTCCCTATATGAGAATATAAATTGTTTATCCATGGCTACTCCTTTATGATTGTTCATACCTACCTTCCTTTTTAAAAATTTTTTATTTTTAAACTCCTTGAGCTTGAACTTCAGTTTCTGCATACCTCTGATCATTTAATCAAGAATGCTTAGAATTCATCTCTTTGATAAAAGGTCCTTTTTCCCCCTGTAGGATTATGCTCAGTTTTACTAAGTTAATTATTGATTATTATACTGTATTATTTAATTGGAGTACTTTGTTCCATGTTCTCCGCCTCTTCATAGTAGTGGTTAGTAAATTGGGCATTATCCTGACTGTAGTACCTTGGAACTTGAGTTTTTTCTTTCTAGCTACTTACATTTATTTTTGTTTTCTTTGACCAGAAAGCTATGGATTTTGGCTAAATATTCCAGGAGGACTTCATTTTAGTGTTTCTTTCAGGAGGTGATCAATAATTTTTTTTTTTAATTTTTGGGAGGCAATTGGGGTTAAATGATTAACTCAGGGTCACACAGTTAGTAAGTGCCTGAGGCTAGATTTGATTTTAGGTCTTTGGACTCCAGGGCTGGTGCTATATCCATTGCATCACCTTGCTTAGCTGCTCAAACCTGTGAATTCTTTTTAATACTATTCCACTCCCCAGGTCTTAAGAAATCTGAAATTCTCTTTTATAATTTTAAAAAATATGATGTCTAGCTTAACTTTTTTGTGGGGGGGGGGAGAGGCTAGTGTCTTGATTCTTAAATTTTTTCATCTCAATTTCTTTTACAAGTTAGCTATTTTTATGAAATATCTTAAAATTCTTCCTTTCTTTGGTCTTTTGACTTTGTTTTATATTTCTTATTGTCCCGAGGAATCAATCATTTCTACTCCGTCCCTCTTAATTTTAAGGGAGTTTGTTGTTTGGACAAATATACATTTGTATATGTGACTATACATAGCTGCTAAAATGCTCATTACAGCTCCAAATTTTTATTTCATAGCGCGCTGGCAAGATGGGTTTAAACGACCTTTGTAGCTTTTCCTTCATTTCTCCCATGTCAGTTGTACTTTTCTTTAAGGCTCTGCTTCTGTATGTTTTGGAATCATTCTCCTCTCCTTGGGCTTCTGTCTTGAGTATCGGTCACCACGACGTCTTTTTATGCAGTAATAATTTCTATGGAGGGAGAGACTTTTTCTCTTCTCTCAATTTTCCACCCCACCTCCTGATTTTGGACTTTATGTTATGGCCAGGTTCTACTTGTTTCTGGAGGTTGTCGAGCTCTAGGTTGTTTTTTTCTGCTATTGTCCCAAAGTCTTTGAGGATTTTCATATTACAAAACTTGAATTGCAGCTCAGGCTGGGAAACTCCAAGTTAAAGTAGTCAAATCCAGGCCCAAATCTAATTTCTGTCCCCTAGTGCTTTGTTTTGGAGGGCAGTTGGGGTTAAGTGACTTGCTCAAGGTCACATGGCTTGTGTCTGTGTGTGTGTGTTAAGTGTCTGAGGCCAGATTTGAACTCAGGTCCGTCCTCCTGACTCCAGGGCTGGTGCTCTACTCACTGTGCCACCTAGTTGGCCCCTGTCCCCTAGTTCTGAACTCTACAAGCTCTTGATCTTGGATTGGGTGAAACCAACAGACTTGTGGGCTTTCCCATTTGGGAGTTTCAGTTGACTGCTAATGGAGTCAATCGCTACAAAAAAAAGTGGAAAAGCTCTAGTGGTCCAGAATGATACAATTATAGAATCCCCCTTGGCTTAGGATTTGCATCCTAGAAATAGAAGGGGCTAGAACCCTGCTTTGTTCTTTGCCTCAGGGCCATTCAAATGCTGCTTACTTCTCTCAAGCTCTCTTTCTACTGAATCACAATGTCTCTTTCTACAGATGTTATTATTCACAAACATTATTAACAAAATTTAACTCAGCATGGCAAGGTTATTCATGTTTCCCCTTTCCCTAAAGGCACGAGAATAGGATGTTCACCCATCTCATGAGTTCAGGAATACTTCAGTCATCTACTGAGATGTAGTTTTCTCTGTCCGCTAAGGCTCCATAACTTCACCATTTTTTATCTCAATCAGAGTTCTATTCATCTGTGTCTAGACTGTGTGACAGGTTGAGCCAGACACTAGTCATTTTTCTATCAGTTTTGAAAAAATTGAGTGGATAGTTAAAAATATTTGCATTTTAATTACACTGTATGTTATTTTCAAAACATATATCTAAGTCAATTCTAAACCTAACATAAACATTACTTTTTCTAGTTACTTTTCCATAATCAGTAATCTTTCTCTGTTCCTATACACTGGCATTTATGCCATTTGACAAGGCAAAATTTATGCAATTCTAAAGAAAAGTGATATCTGGTTCCAAATTTATATTCTCTTAAAACAAAATTCTAAAGCTATCACTTTGAAAAGAAAAGCTAAAAGCTTTCTAAAAAATAACTGATAGTTTAACAAAAAAAAGTGATTAATGTTTTATGGTGTGTCATTTAAATTTTAAAACATGAGATTTTGATTTGCTTCATACATGCATATTTGAAGTATCTAGAGTATTCACTTCTTAGCCTAAATATAATCTGTGTGTTTTGATATATTACTGATGGTAGAGTTCTTGAATTAACTGACAACTCTGATTACACACAAGAAATTCACTGCAGTTGTATTTTATAGACAAATGATTTGTAATACAATTTCCCCCAAAATTTGACTTTACATTTTTTCAAAGACAGTTCTTAATTTATTCCCTTTTTTTTCTATCTGCCCCCATATTTTTGCTGAAACTGCAATCCCAAGGAGAAGCAAGAAATGGTACGCTAAGAGCACTATACAGATTTATGACTTACAAAAATTTCTCTTTAGCCTTTAGATTTCATGTCTTTTTGCTTTAGCTTTCAAGTAGAAAAAAAAAAAGATTTCCAAAAAATTTCTTTTCTGTTTCTTTAAAGAGTTCTGACTAAAAAAATAATGTGATTCTATTTTACAAAAAAACTTTTGGGAAAACCAGAAAGTAATCTGGCAGAAACAAAGTATAAACCAGTATCACACACCATATACCAAGTTCAACTTCAAATGGGTGTATGATTGAGAAATAAAGGGTGATTAGAGGAGCACAGAAGAAATTACCTGTCAGATATATGGATAAGGGACGAGTTCATGACATAAGTGATAGAGAGATTCACACGAGGAGCAAAATGGAATTTTGATTGCATAAAATTAAGAAGTTCTTGCAAAAAAAAAATCAACACAGTCAAAATTAAAAAAGAAGTAGAAATTTTGGACAAGACTTTGCAGCAAGATTTTCTGATAAAGGCAATAACTGAGTAAAATTTATATGAATGAGAGATAACTAACTGATAAATGGTCAAATGATATAAATACCCAGTTTTCATAGAAGATATAGAATAGAAGCTATCAATAACTATAGGAAAAAAAGATGCTCCAAATACTACTAATTAGAGAAATGCAAATTAAAACAACTCTGAGGTACCAACTCATACCCATCAGATTGTCAAGACTCATAAAAATGAGGAATGACAACTGCTAGAGGGGCTCTGGGAAGACAAGTATTTTAATACAGTGTCTTGGTCAGACTGTGATAGTTCAGGCATTCCAGAGAGTAATTTGGAACTCTCCCCCCAAAGCTATTAAACTGTGCATAACCTTTAACTCAGAAATACTGTCATTAGTCTGTACTTCAAAGAGATCAAAGAAAGAGAACAGCACCTAAACACACATAATATTAATAGCAGCTCTTTTTCATGATAGCAAAGAATTGGAAACTGAGGGGATGCATATTAATCAGAGAATGGTTGAATAATGAATGTGAATGCAATGGAATACAAAGACATGATGAAGGTGAGGGTTTCAGAAAAACCTGAGAAGACTTGTAAAAACTGAAACAATCATTCCCCAATTGATAAATGATCAATGGATATAAATAGGCAGTTTTCAGATGAAGAAATTAAAGCTACCTATAGTCATATGAAAAAAATGCTCTAAATCACTATTGATTATTAAACTCTGAGAAATGCAATTTAAAACAACTCTGACATACCACATCATACCTATCAGATTGGCTAATATTACAAAACAGGAATATGATAAATGTTGGAAAAGATGTGGGGAAATTAGAATACTAATGCATTGTTAGTGGAACTGTGGGCCAACCATACTGGAGAGCAATTTGGAACTATACCCAAAGTTCTATAAAACTATGTATACCCCCTGATCCAGTAATACCATTACTAAGTCTGTATCTCAAAGAGATCATGAAAAAGGGAAAAGGACCCATATATACAAAAATATTTACAGCAGCTCTTTTTGTGGTAGCCAAGAATTAGAAACTGAGGGGATGCCTATCAGTTGGGGAATGCCTGAATAAGTTGTGGTATGTGAGAATACTATTGATCCATAAGAAATGATGAGCTGGAGGATTTCAGAAAAACCTGGAAAGACTTACATGAACTGATGCTGAGTGAAGTGAGCAGAACTAGAAGAACACTGTACACAGCAACGGTAACATTGTGCAATGACCAATTTTGATAGACTTAGTTCTTCTGAGCAATGCAGTGATCTAAAACAATTCCAAAAGACTCATGATGGAAAATGCTATCCACATCCAGAGAAAGAACTATCTGAATGCAGATCAAAGCATACTATTTTCTCTTTTTTATGTTGTTATTTTTTTCTTTCTCATGGTTTTTCCCATCTGTTCAGATTCTTCTTTCACAACATAAATAATGTAGAAATATGTTTAATATGATTATACATGTACAGCCTATTAGATTGCATGCTATCTTGGGGAGGGGAGAGGGAAGAAAGGAGGAAAAATTTAGAACTTACAATGTTATAAAAGTGAATGCTGAAAACTAAAAATAATTAGTTAAAAAAATTTTAACACCTGATGCAATTCAAGTAAGCAAAACAGAGAGAAAATTTTATATAATAAAAACAATATGATAAAGATAAACAACTTTGAAAGGCATAGGAACTCTGATCAAAATAGCGATCAACTGGGGCAGCTAGGTGGCACAATGAATACAGCACCAGCCCTGGTGTAAGGAAGACCTGAGTCCTCAAGTTCTGACACTTAACACAAAAACTAGCCATGTGACCTTGGGCAAGCCGCTTAACCCAATTGTCCTCCAAAAAAAAAATAGTGATCAACCACAATTCCAAAGGGCTCATAATGAAATATACTGTCCAACTCCAGATAATTCTTTTCTTTTCTTTCTTTCTTTTTTTGGATATGGTTAATGCAGGAATTCCATTTCCTTGACTATACATTATTTGTAATGGTTTTGTTTTTTTTGCCTTCTCAATGGGTAAGGGAGCAGAAAGTGAGGAGAGAATTCAGAAGTGAAAATAAAATTGAGAGGAAAAAGAAGTAATGTGATTAGAAACCTCTATCTTGCTAGCAAGTAACTTAAAATTCAAACACTTATTTTCCCAACTTGAAGCATGATTTGAACAACCAACAGGCACAAACCATTCAAAACTCTTAAGGACAGAAAACACAAAGAAATTATTTAATGGTACCTTACCCAGTTAATTGCTAAATATATGTTTAAATCCTATGATCTTATGATTAGCATGCTCTTCATAAGTTAATAATATAAAAGTGATTTTATTTTATATATTATTTAATTGACAATATACTTGAAGTTGTACAAAACTAAATTCTTATAGAAAACTCAGAAGGGATAGGTGAACATCTCACCCATTCTTAATAGCTATCTTTTCTATCCCAAAAACTCTATTTAATTCACAGAATCCTAAGTGTAAAGGAAGATACTTTAGAAATAATTTGTTTTATGGATTTGGAAGGTAAGTGCCAGGGAGGTAAACTGGAATTTCCATGTCATGTCTTCAGTTTGTCAATGAAACTATGATTTTATTAATGCGGGTATTCTTTTCAATGGGGCAGAATTTGACATATTCGAACTTTTCCTTCCTAGGTGCTCCTTGATTATGATCTTCCATAAAAGTTATTCAATTTGCTGGAGGCCTTGCTCTAGATCTATGTATTTTGTGGGTACTATTATCTCAGTACAAGACCAGTAACCATCCTTTTCTGGTGATATTTTGTCTCATATCCTTTATACTTCTTATGTATAAGTCAGCTTCAGAAATATACTGCAGTCTATTGACACCACCCATGAGACTTTTTATTTATTTTCCTTTGGTTAAATGTAACTTTGATTCCTCAGAAGCTATAGTGCTCCATAGTTCACAACTATGCACCACTTCTCAGAGAACATTTGCTTTAAAAGGATGGCTTTATGCCAGGGAACAGCTTGGCATCATTAAAAGCACTGAACAATTTCTCAAATGCAATTCAGTTGCTCTCTTTTTCTTGCTCAATTTTCAGTGTTCATCTGCAGTGCCTCTCCTGGATATGTAATCAGTCTTCTTTAGTGTTTGATTAGTGGGCTAGCTATCCAACTACATAGCATGATTTGGACAACAGGCATTTTTCTGTATGAATTATTAGGTTGATTTTTTTTTTGAGTCTTCATATATGTCATTGAAGGACACTGTATTATTTGGAAACTGGATTCAATCAATATAACATCTTCAGAGAGGAGCATTTTAAGGACTTTGTCATCTATAGGACATTGCATTTCAGTCTTGCTCAATATATCTTAAGTCACAGAAGGTCTCCTTTGGTAAGTGGACATTCCTGTTTTAAAAGTCTTATGTGACAATAGCTGTAAGGTTTTGAATAGGTTATCTCTTTATATTTGTCAAGTAAATATAGTAAATGATAGGTTTTGAATAGTTTATCTCTTTATATTTGTCAAGGTATAATAAATGATCTTAAATTATTCCCCTGTCAATATGCCTATGGATATGTATATTTCCTTCAACAACTCAAGTCATAATCTCTACCTACCTGCACCTCTTGCATGGCTATTTTTCATATTCTGGATATCACACAGATAACTAAAGAGCATAGGACAGATTATCCTTCTTTCTAGTCACATAACTGGCCTATTTTTGAAATGAGTTAAATGTGTTTTACAGACATATAACAAGCACAGGAAGAATACTTAATTTAAAAAAATATATATTTGTTTCAGAATGAAGTTTGGAGTCATTTAAAGAACTGCAGTTTTCCAATGGCAATCTAGTCTTTTTCACCCATCAAATTCTGGGCCCAGAAGAATTGAAATACCTCTAAGTTTTCTATCCAATGCTCACAGTTTTCTAACCAGCATTTTTCATCCACTTGATTTTTCTGATGTGGAAAGGTAGGCCAAAGCCTTTAACTTGATTATGGAGATCATTGGGTAGCATCTCCAATGCTTCCAGTCCTGAAGCACTCAGTACAATGCAGAACTTTTATGCATGAGTGGGTGAAAAACTTTATTAAGGTGAGCCTTAAAAGCTGAGCCAAGTATACTGGGTCACATCAACAAATGAACAGAGAGGATACTTGAACTTCTATATTATCTATATACTTTTGGCAGTTAGGTAAAGCTGTAAAGACGAGAAAGTAGAGCTATAGAATGGCATATACTGAAGTTCTCAATGCATTTTGGCAGTATTAATATAATGTGTGGGTTTTTAAAAATTCTTCCAGTATATTCTCCTCCCTAGAGGAGAATGTAAAATAACCCCTCAATGCTTTCAAGATGGTGTTGCCTCAAAAAATACCTATTCGGGGTGGCCAGATGGCAAGTGAAAGTGCCAGCCCCAGAGTCGGGAGACCTGGGTTTGGTTCCGGGCTCAGATACTTAACACCCACACAAAATAACTGGCCTTGTAACCTTGAGCAAGTTACTTAACCCTAATTGCTTAGGGGTGGCCAGGTGGTGCAGTGAATAAGAGCGCTGGCCCCAATGTTGGGAGACCTGGGATAGGTTCTGGCCTCTGATACTCGGCACCCACACAAAAATAATAATAACTGGCCATATAACCTTAAGCTAGTTACTTAACCCCAATTGCTTTAAAAAAAAAAAAAACCTATTCCCCCCACATCCCTACCCCATTTTACAAATGGGTTTGCACTGTAAACTCCCATGTAGAAGAATGTAATTTCCTTGTGGACAGGAAACACCTCATTTTTGCCTTTGTATTCCCAGTGCTGACACCATAGTAGGTACTCAATGAAAATTTGCTAGTTATTGGTATCAACCTTGGCTTCTGCATTTCTGCTTAGCAAGGAGGTTAAATTAAAATGATTCCTGGGCTACCTTCTTGTTGTAGCTTCAGTTTTACATCAGTTAAGGTTTTGGAGGAAACAGTGACAATCAAGGTCTTTATCTACTTCTTTTATTTCTCCATTTTAAGCACTGTGAGGGTTCATTTGAAGAAGCCAGGAAAAAAAAAGCTGTTGGGATAGTTCATATTATCTTCTCTTTAGCATTTGTTTGAACTTGATTTTAATTTTTATCTTTAACTAGTGGATAGTTTGATTGCAAAAAGAAAACTGTTTCTGATATGACTCCCACATTTGTAACCAATTGTTTCCTACTTTGTTTTCCTACTTCCTTTGACAATATACTCAATTAAATTTTTTTCAATACTTGTTATAACCAAGATGTTTTGACTTTTTTTTTCCTAGAAGAAAGGATTCATGATAAACAGGCATAAGGTTTTTGGATAGACTAGAAATTTTTGGCCTCTTTTATTTCTCAAGTCGGAGGTCAATGTTATACAACTACTAAAAGCAGTAGAGCTGAGAAATGTATATATTCTGCTTCACTTCTGAAATTTTATGGTATAAAATCTTTAATGTTAAGATCATACACCAATTTATAAGAAGTGTTGGTCTAAACTTCTTCCAGACTGCTTTTCAATTTTCCCAACAGTTTTTGTGGAAGAGGAAAATTGTTTCCTAAATAATTTGTTTTCTGGTTTATTAGATACCAAGTCATAGAGTCTGATTGTTTGATTCTCCTTTTTCTAGTGTGTTCCACTGATCTATTCTATGGAAGCAAAGATTATACTGCTCTTCATCACTGCATGCATTCATCAATACAGTCAAGAAACCAGTGCCTGCTCAACTCGCTGTCAAAATAAAGAGCCCAGGTAGCTGGGTTATCACATACTGAAGTAAGAAACATTGAGAAGTAAGAAAACAGATACTATAACTACAAAGACTGTCGCTTTTTCCTCAGCATTAACTCTAGTTTCTCATTGAGATCTTGGTGGCAAAGAATGAACTAGTCACACACTGCTAAGGTACTGGCTCCTTCATCATGTAACCATACCTGTCACCATTCTTTTTAACATTTCTGGCCTCAGCACCAGCCCATCACAAGGACTGTGATGAAAAGTGATAGAAAGGCAAAATGGTTGCCTACTTCAACTCTCCATGATTATGAACTTTCTTCAGCATATGACTTTCCTGATTAACATTATAGATACCTTGTCTCCCCCTTTGCTGAACTAGGTAACTCCAATCAACTAGTATTAGTCACTGTCCAAAAGATAAAAAATATTCTCTCCGACCCTGTTATCCTAATGCCCAATTAAAGTCATCATCTGTTAAGGTAAAAATCTTGTTTTCCTGCTACCAGTCTCTGCAATTTTATCCCAAACTTAAACCTATGTTTCCCAAATCCCCAATGTTTCATCAGTCCTGCCAGTCCATTATCCGCTCTTTATCACTGACCTATATATAGATGTATCTACATAAACAGATAGATAGATGCACATACGTTCTCATTACCTAGCAGTGTGGAAAAAAAACAATGGAACTAATTAAATGTTTATTGAATTGAATAAAATTCTAAACCTGTTTTTCTTCCAAATGAATTCAGATATTACTATCAAGAATGCCCCCAGTTAAAAAGAAAAAAGAATGAATCAAAAAGCATTTATTAAATGCTTATTATGTGCAAACTACTGTGCTAAGGGTTAGGGATACAAAAAGAAAAGAAAAAAAGTCTCTACTTAAAAGAAGTTCATATTCTAATGGGGGAGACAAAATACACAAAATGTTTCAGATGCAAGTAAAAAAAAAACAAGACCCCAGTGGTTCTTAGGGTGCAGCAGTAAAGTAGATCTAGGGTTAGAAGCTGGACTTATAGTCTAAGGAGCACTAGCATTCTCTAGCCTTTTGGAATTACCTGCCCATCAGTGGCAGTTGGTCAGTAGTTGATACTGATGGTGGTGAGGAAGATGGATTCCTCCATAAAATTGCTTCCCTTGAAGATGACTGCAGATCCAGACTAGAAGCAAGGTTAGTAGGTTTGATGGGGAAGAACACATATCTTGTAAGCTCTTAGGTAAATGGTCTGGAGCTATCTCCATGGGCTTCTATAGTGAGATGGCAGCCAAGGTAATGGCAATGATCCACCTGGCACATGTGGCCTTCCTCTCTCTCTCACAGAGAATGCCTTGCTGTTCCAATTTAGCTAGCCTGCCACCTATTTCTATGAATGTCAGTTGGTGAGAATGGTTGGCTCCTTCTCCACAGTAATTGCTTCCCTGGATGACAAATACAGAGCCTAGGCTGGAGGCAAGACTGGTAAGTTTGGGGGGGGGGGGGGGGGAACTGCTGTCCTTGGGGCTCCTTATCCCAATTTCCATTTTGGGAGCTGGGCAATAATGCCAAGGAAGGTGGGTTCCTTGTCCACAGGGATTGCACACCTCAATGATGGTGTTTGGGCCCAAGGTGGAAGTAGGGATGATGGATAGAGGTAAGTGATAATTCTAAGGGTTCTTAGGTTCAAAATCCTGGGCTATCTATATTGGGGACTAAGGGGAAATGATAGTCAAAGTAATGTAAGTAGCTTGACTCATCTGACACATGCAGCCCCAGTCATTCCCTCTTTCAGATTTTCTGCTTCACTTGGGATGGCTTGCCTCCCCTCTGATTAGTGTAGCAGCAAGTCTATAAATTAATTTTAGGTAGCATTATCATTTTTCATTATATTGGCATGGTCCAATTTTGAGCAGTGAGAATCTCTAAAATTATTAAGTCTGTCTTTACTTCTATTATTTGTAGTGGCTGTATTCATCCAAATCTTACATACCTCTTGTTAAGTTAACTTCTTAATGTTTTATTCATTTTGTAGTTATTTTGGATGGAATTTTAAAAAAACCATTTCTTCTTTGGTTGTTAGTACTACAGACAAAAACTAGTAATATTTTTGTTAAATTTGTCAATTGTCCTGGTTTCTTCACTCATTTTCTGGAGTTCTGTAAGAACACCATCAAATTACTTGAAAACAGGTAATTTCATTTAATCTTTGTTTATATTTACACTTTCAATATTATTCTTTTGTCTTACTGCTGTAATTATATATATATATGTGTGTGTGCATGTGTATATATATTTATGTATACATACATATATACACACATACTCACAAAATTTGAAAACTATGTAGAACTATGGAGAAGAAAATTCTTTCTTTGCATTTGTTTGTTTAGCGAAAGTTTCCATCGATTTTAGGTATATGATTTTGATCATATTTAAAAAAAGGTCCCTTGCATCTTAATGTCTTTCTATATTCCTAATTACTTTCCTTCCTAACATATGATCAATTTATATAAAGCTACTGAGGGATGTTAAGAAGTATGTATTTAATTGAGAAATAGGTCAAATTAAGTTTATCCAACAATTCAATTCAGTTTTATATTTTTCTTAATATGCATATTATTGTTAGGTTTATCCTGCTCTGAGAAGGTACTATAACTATCTTCTTCTTCTTCTTCTTCTTCTTATTATTATTATTATTATTATTATTATATTATCACCAACATCCTTTCTAATGGATTCACCTTTTCTTTAAAAGAACTTTTAAGACATTTGGTATAGAAATATTTAATACTATTATCTACCATGCCTTGAACACAAAGTAGCTTCCCTATTTGTTGTTCGGGAAGTTATTGATATTCATTGTTGCCTTATCTAAGATCATATATCCTACTACTGTTTTTTTAGAGTTGCCTGAAGCAGTCAACTGATCCAGATGGAAGGATGGAATTAAAAAAAAACAAAACCAAAAACAGTATGTGAAGAACACACACCCAGGGTCTCAACCTACTTATTTTAACCAAAAGTTCTTTCCTCTTCTAGAGTCACCATGTTCCAAAATATTAATAGGCTTACCATTAAAAAAGTATGAAAGAAATAGGTCCAGTTTATTATGAAATATCATTCTTGTGACATCTTAAAGATGTTCAATACATTTAATATTGAAAACAAGTTAAGGTTCAAGAATACAATATCTTATCTGTTAACCTGGAGTCTACATTTTATCCAAAAAATACTAAAGCAAGGTAATAGATATGAGAATCGCAGAAAAAAATGGTGAGACATAAGAAAACAAACACTGAGGCTGATGTTTCCCAAACTAATTTACACTATTTAAAAAATTGTACCGAGGACACTGTGTTACCATCTGCTCAAATTTAAAGAGTAATAGGACTAGATGGATCATTTGTGAAAGAGACAGCTGTTTCCAAAGGGATTTCTAATGCTATTTCCCAATGTTCCCAAAGGCCTATTGGCACAGTGGGCAGGATGCAGATGAGAATGTCCTAAGTTGAATTACCTCCACTAAATAATATTTCAGTACCTCCATCTTTAAAACCCTGCTTCCCTGCTCTCCTGATGATAGTGAATTCCCATTAGATCTGATGTTGTCAGTGCACCAGCTATTTTTGATGCAATGTGTGCTTAATATTATTGACTCTGCAGTCATGCACATAGTCATACACACAAATCACACAGGAAGCCAAAGCTAAGCAATCACACTCTGAATGCCCAGCAGTCCAACAAGACACAAGCAGGGGAAAAGACATTTTAGTTGATTTGTAGGTTATAATCTGTGACAAACCACAGAAATCATTTGCAGGATGGTGTATGACAATATCAGCATAGGAGCAATAATTATTCCTCATGAAGTAACCAATAAGAAGAAAAATTTGCACATTTTTACCCAGTTTCCCCATACTTCCAGAATTACATTAATAACTCACATGCACTAAGAGTTCCCAAGCAGTTTATGTTACATATGATCTCTACTCTACTCAGCTGTTTCCCCTAAAATCTATTTTGTAAAATAAGCTTGCTAGTTTTCCTGCACATACACTAATACTAGTACATTCAAAGTCTTTCATATAGAAAGAATTTCAGATTCGTTTGACTGAAGAAATATGCCTTTTTGTAATATGCACTGCTCTGCATGGTCCCAGAGGGCAGAACTGCTCCAGGAGAAATAAGCAGAAATAGCAGAGAGGTCATTTTAGGCTTGAAGTAAGGCAAAACTTCCTAACTATTAGAATATCCCAAAGGGGTTTGTGCTGCCTATAGTAATAGTGGGTTCATTTTCACCTGGTGAAAAGCTGATTTGAGTACCCAGATCTGATAGCTTAGACAAGACATTATTCTTTATCAATTATAGCTGAAATGGACGGAATATTTCAAACAAAATCAGATGAGGGTGGTAAAAGTTGGGGGAACAAATGACAAAGGCAAGGAGACAGATCAAGGTTTGCAAAAAAAAGGAATATAAATGATGGAATACAAAATATTTAGGGAGATTTAGTAGTAGAATGGGAGCTTGCAGATTATCTTTAAAAGGATAAAATAAGAATGTCTAATTGATTATCAAAAGTTGCAGAAGCATTTTCATTATTTCCTTGTCTCATTGTTTCCTTATCTGAAAATAACAAGATTCCCTCATGGAAAAGTACTTTGGTCCTCACAGTCCTTCTGGATAGCAATAACTAAACAACCCATAGTCATTTGCAATAATGTCAGACTTCTAAAAGCACACCAAAGACAAGGCTAAGATGAGAACATTATTCCACATACGATGTCTTCAAGCAAAAACCAGATTAACTACTTGGTGAGTATATGGCAGAGGGGGTTTTTACCCAGAAAAGAGTTGAAATAAAATGGACTCTGCAACTCTATGATTCAGTGACACTTTTCTCACTATTTGGGTATAGTGAAGGGGGAAAAATGAGATTTTATGGTAAATTACTAAGTAAAAAAACAACAGATGAAGCTATAAGTGGAAATGGACTTAAAGCATAAAAAAACTTTCTTTTACAGTATAAAAAGCATTGACTTATGAGTAATATTAAACAAGTGTTATATTCTAGCTTTGTTAAGAAAAGCCACAACTCCCTAAAAATCTATGGTCTGATTAGTCAATATTTATTCAATGATTTAGTAAAAATTATTTTTATTAGTATTAACTCAAGTGGTTCTATGATGGATGGAATAAGCATTAGGAACCTACCATGTGTCAGGCAGCATATTAAATGCTTTACGAGTACTACCTCATTTGATAAAGAACAGTGTACATACTATAAATAGTTGATACTGAACAAAAATATGTATTCCTTTGTAAAAGAGTAAATATGCCTGATAAGTGGTTTGTAATTCATATTTCCAGAAATAGCACTGTGCTTTCACAATGCCTTTTGTTATACATATTTATTAAGTGTCTACCAAAGATGAAAAACGATGATGGCTACAAAAATGAAAAAATAATGGGAGTGCCTGTGTCCAAAAAGGTTGAATGCTGCACTATGAGGAAGGTAATGAAATGTGAAAAAGTAAATACATCATAAGCTAAAAGAAGAAGTGGTGATAAAAGCTTATATTTTCTCCTATATTAAATAAGGGAGTCATTATAAATTTTTTGTAGCGTGGGAGAGGCATGCTCAGACATGTACATTAGAGAAAATTAATTTGGCAGGTACATGAGGGATTATTGATGAAGAGCGAGGATGGAGGCAAGAAGATCAATAAGGAGACAGAATAAACCTCAAAGAACAGCATTTGTTGTTCAGTCATTCAGTTGTGTCTGACTCTTTGTGACTCTGGACTACAGCACACCAGGCCCTTCTGTCCTCCACTGTCTCTCAAAGTCTGTCCAAGCTCGTGTTCCTTGTTCCATGATACTATCTATCCACCTCATCCTCTGCTGTTCCCTTCTCATTTTGCCTTCAACTTTCTCAGCACCAGTCTTTTCCAATGAGTCCTGTCATCTCATTATATGGCCAAAGGATTTAAGCTTCACTATTTGTGCTTCCAATGAACAGTTAGAGTTAATTTCTTTAAGTATTGATTGATTTGATCCAGCTATCCAAGAACTCTCAAAAGTCTTCTCCAGCACCAGAATTTGAAATCATCAGTTTTGTGGTACTCAACTTTCCTTATAGTCTAACTCACAACCATACATTATTACTGGATTTACTATACAGAGCTTTCTTGGCAAGGTAATGTCTCTGCTAGTTAGTATGCTGTCAAGATCTGCCATAGCTTTCCTTCCAAGGAGCAAGTATCCTTTAATTTAATGGCATCAGTTGCTGTCAACAGTGATCTTTGAACCCAAGAATATAAAATCTGTCACTGCTTCCATTTCTTCTCCCTCTTATTTGCCAGGAAGTGATTAAAAAAAAAAAAAGTTAAGCCCACTTGGTATATAACACAAAGAAGTAAAAATTATAAATGTAGGTTCTATGTATAATGAGAAAATATAACAGCACTCTCTAGGGTGGCAAAGAACTAAAAACAAGGCAGGTATCCATTAATTGTTGGATTAAAAAATCCTAGGTAAATATAATAAAATATTATTATAAAATAAGAAATGAAAAATGAAAAGCATTCATGGAAACATGAGAATAATGTAATGCACTGATGCACAGCAAAACAAGCAGAAATATACAATGAATGTAATAATGTAAATTAAAAGATAAAAACTCTTAAGGAACTGAAAAACCAATCAAAACCAGGGAGAACGTATATCCTCAATAAATAACATATCACCCTTCCCAAGGGAGAGAGATGATGGAAAGTACTATGTGTATGGGTGTGGAATGTTTTTGCTTTATCCTCAAAATTGATTGAGGCGGAAAGATTGTGACATAAAAGGACATCAGTAAAAGATCTTTAAAAACAACAAAAAAGATTTAATTTCTAAAAGTAATTCCTGCTGTCTCCTAGTCAAGACATTAAGCAAAATCACTTCCTGGTGAATCAGTGAGGATTGGAACAGATATGTAGGACTAAAAATTGCATACTCCGGCTAGATAAAATGATACCAAGACTCATAATTTTGGACCTCTATTCTAGGACATTCTTGCATTTGCCATACATCAATCACTAGGTAAGGTAAACATAGGGGAAAACTTTCCCTTATGATGAAAACACATTAAGACTTTGTCAATAACACTTAAGCACCTTCAAATCTTTCCACTTAATTGATGGGAGGGAAACAAGTCTCTTACCCTCTATCCAATACAAAGTAAAAGCTATCATTTTCATAAATAGACAACAGAAATACATATAGCATGCTTCAAAAGAAATCAATCTATTTTACAAGTAGTACAAGTATTTTATAAGTGCCACTGAATTATAATTTTCTGTTGTACACAATATACACATAATAAATTCAGCATTGTGTTATATTGCTCAGAGAAGTAGGAAATGGCTAGAAGAAAAAAATACATTTTGAATTGGATATTATATTGAAATACAGTGAGAAAAGCAGAAGAAGAGAGTAGTTTAATCACACAGTACAGGGTTATTGAAACCATAGATTTAAGAAGAGTAACATTGACTGAGTCTGATATTAAGTTGTCAGGGCCTACATGTTCTACTAACAACTTCATCACTAAACAATGGATTTATTGACACATTCATTGTCATTTTTGCACAAATAAGTAAACAGCATCTTCTTCAAGTGAAAATGTAGTTATGCTCAAGAAAGGCACACCATTCTTTGATCACTACTTTCCCATCTTTGCCTTACTTGAAGAGTGAATATATCATAAGAGATATCCCATACACAAAAAATGAAAGCATATTTATTAGTCAAGTCACTACAAGACTTAGGAATAGCTCCTTCATCCTGTCATAAATCAGCAATGTTGTTTTTTACATTTCACTACCCATAAAAATGACCACCACCTGCTTCTCTTCCTTCTATTCATTTTGGAGGAATTAAAGATTCTGAGATCATTTAGCAGCACTAAGCATACCCACTGCCTAAAATAAAACATCTATTTGCAGCTCAGATTCTGGTTGCTTATAATAAAGATACAAATTTCTGATCATTCATCATTAAAAGGCTTATTCCAATGTTACCATGCTCTAAAATCTCATACTTAAAAACACTCATCTCTCACAAATCCTAATTCTGATCTCTACATTCTGAAATCAAGTCACTCCTTCTATTCTTTTTTTTTTTTTTAAAGCAATTGGGGTTAAGTAACTTGCCCAAGGTTACATGGCCAGTTATTTTGTGTGGGTGCTAAGTATCTGAGGCCAGAACCAATCCTGGGTCTCCTGACTCCAGGGCCGGCGCTCTTACTCACTGCGCCACCTGGCCGCCCCTACTCCTTCTATTCTTCAATTGCATTTATTGATTTTAAAATGCTATCTCCACAGAGAAGTGCACAATTCATTTAATTATGATTACATAAAATGCAACATACTGCTCATCTTATGCTAATAACATTCAGTAAGGTGCACCTTCTTTTTCGTTTTTTTTCCTTTTTTGAGGGCAATTGGGGTTAAGAAACTTGCCCAAGGTCACACGGCTAGTTTTTTGGTGTGTGTATTAAGTGTCTGAGGCTGGATCCGAACTCAGGTAGGCCTGGCTCCAGGGCCAGCACTCTACTCACTGCACGACCTAGACGCCCCAGGTGTACCTTTTTTCAACGGAAAAAGGTTTATTGTAAAAAATATCCTTTGGTAGGACATTGTTTATTTGTTCTGGAGAGCAGTTATATTATGCAATTTTGTCATATTGATTTTGGATACACTCCTATAGAAAAAAATTTTCATCTTATAGATAAAGGAGTGTCAGTCAGCACCAAACAAGGCAGAATCAACTAGTAGTGATGTCAGGTAAAAATTCTGCCACTTGGGGAAAATGAACAAAAACCCCTTAGTAAGAGCTACTTTCACCCAATTATTACTGGTATGAGAATATGTATAGAGAAAACAGTGAAGATAGGAAGAGACGAAAGAAACAAATTCAATGAAACAGGTTTCACAGTTAAAATACTAATTACACTAATGGAATGAGGAATTATTAGGCTATATTGTACATATAAAGTCCAATTTCATGTCCTAATTTGCTTCTCTACCCCACTATAATTTCTAGCTACCAGGAGATTAATATAAGGGAGAGTGCCAATCCTGTAGAAATGCCATTGTGAGAATAGCAATAACATTGAGGAACAGGTAAGAGCAGCAGGTAAGGTTGGGGCAAACACGAGTAAACAGGCTTGTGCTGTGTGAGTATATTTCTATGGCTACAAATGTATATATGAGTGTGTGTGTGTGTGTGTGTGTAATATATATATATTACACACACATATACATGCCACTAGAAAGTGGTGGAAAGTCTAGAGGAGGAATGTAGAATAAATTGTAGGGCTAAGGGATTGGCTTCTACCTAAGTAGTGGTGGGTAAAAGGAGAAATCTCTTGAATGTCTAAGGCCAAAACCCTTTACCTGTCTCTCTTCTATGATCTTTCAAATGTCTGTGACAGTAGTTCATCAATAACTGCTAGATATTCAGGACACAAGGAGGTGGTACATCTGGGCCAGGTGACTTAAATTCAACATATAGGGTTAGGTTCTTTCTTGTTATTTCTTAACTTAGACATCAACTTCCTGTGTCTTATGTTTTTTTTTTTTTTTAATAATGAACCAGTTAGTCAACAAGCATATACAAAGTGCTTTCTACATGACAGGCATTGTCCCCATTCTCCTTTGTAGAGAAAAAAATAAAAGAATTGAGCAACTCTGTCTTTATTTTGTTGTCAGTTACCACTGTCCCAAGGCAAGTTCAAATCCTTTCTTGTAAATGTCCTTTTTCTCACTAAATGGCTTTAAAAATGCCCTAAGCTCATTTTGTTATTCTTAGGAAAATGAATAACTCCCCTAATGCACTGGGGAAGATGTCCAAGCAGTACAATAGTTCTCAAAAGCAATTTGGGATTATACCCCAAAAAGTCGCCAAATTGTATACATCCTTTGAACAAAACATAAGAGATCCAAGACATATAGAAAGGATCCACATGTACAAACATATAACAGCACTTTTATTGCAAAGAACTGGAAACAAAATTTATGTCCATAAACTGAGGATAAACTTAAGAAATTATGGTATATGAATAGAAAAGAACATTATTGGGTACGGGGGACGGGGCACAGGCTGGGACACCTAAGTGTGAACAGGCCCTGACTAGGCCTGATAAACGTAGCGGCAAGATGACACACCAACCACAAGGGCCATTGCCAGTCCTATCACTGCAGGGCTGGGACTGGAGGGAGCTGGCTAAAGAACCCACAAAATGACAGAGAGAAGCAAACCTCCCACTGAAGACAGCCAGACAGGTCAAAGGAGCTGGGATTAAAACCAAGAATCACCTACCTAACAAAATTGAGTATCATGTTTCAGGGGAAAATATAGTCATTCAATGGAATAGAGGACTTTCAAGCATTCTTGATGAAAAAACCAGAGTTGAATAGAAAATTTTACATTGAGATACAAGAAGCAAGAGAAGCATGAGAAGGTAAACAGGGAAAAGCAACCATAAGGAATTTATCAAAGTTGAACTACTTACATTCAAACATGGAAAAACGATGATTGTAAATTATGAAACTTGTCTCAGTATGAGAATAGTTGAAGGGAACAGAAATGTATATATATATATATATATATATGTATACATACATATATATGTCTATATAGGAGGGTATATAGGCATATGAATGCATATGTGAGATTGTGTACATATGTGTACAAGTATACATAGACAGAGGGTACAGTTCCAGGTGAACAGGAAAGGATGATACTTAAAAGGTGAAATTAAGATGTGAGAGAGGAATATAATGAGAGGAGATGGGGAGAGATAGAATGGGGTAAATTATCTCATGTAGAAGAGGCAAGGGAAAACTGTTGCAATGGAGGGCAAGAGCAGGAAGGCAAAAGGGAATGAGTCAACCCTATTTTCAATGAATTTGGCTTAGGGAGGGAATGACATGCACACTAAATAAGGTATCTCACCCTATAGGAGAGTAAGGGCGAAGGGAATGAGAGGGGATTATGATGGAAGGGAGGGCTGGCTATGAGGGAGGGAAGTTGGAAGCATCCACTTTTGAAAAGGGACAGGATCAAAGTACAGAATAAAACAAGTGGGGGGTGGGATGGGATGCAGGGAAATATAGTCAGTCTATCACAATATATCTACTATGGAAATGTTTTGCATGGCTATGCATGTACAACCTATACTGAATTGCTTATCTTCCCAGGAAGGATGGGTGACAAGGGAGGTAGGGAAGGAATATGGAATTCAAAGGTTTAAAGTCAAATGTTTAAAATGTTTATTATTATTATTTTACATGTAACTGGAAAATAAGATATACAGACACTTGGGCATAGATATCCACCATGTCCTTACTAGAAAGTTGAAGGGGGCACGGAGGAAGACATAGGAGAGAGAAGATTGGGAGAGGGGATATGCAGTGGGAGTGCTGTTTTGGGATGGTGGGCAGGGGAAAAATGGGGAGAAAATTTGTAACTCAAAATCTTGGGGAAATGAATAATGTAAACTAAACTAAACTAAAAACTAAAAAGAAAAAAAAACAATATTATTGGGATGTAAGAAATGACAAAAGGGATTCTAAGAATCTTAATATGAACTGATACAAGATGAGCTTTGCATAATCAGGAGAAAATTTTTAACTAGCTACCCCATTTAAAGGAAAAATTTGATCAATGCATTGACCAATCATTTCCCCAGAAGATTAAGGATGAATCATGCTTCCTGACACGTACTGGAGAATTAATGAACTCTCAGTATAGAATGATACATATATTTCAAGATTATCTATTAAAGAAAGGTTTTGTGAGTATTAAAAAATGCTTATTTGTTAAAATGAAGTGTTTACTTGGGGAGGGGAGTGTCATGTACAGGAAGTAGAGAAGAGTGACTGATATGCCTCAAAAAACTGATACAAAGAAAAAACCATGAATGAATTTTTTTTTTAATGTCCAGCAGACAGCAGAATGAAGTCCAACCAGCGACAGACAAAAAAAGGAAAATGTCAGTATTTCCATGTAAAATTTCACGTATACTGAAAAAAACTGAATATGGGATGGTCATTGTTATATTCACCCAAGAGATCCTCTGAAACTGCTAATATGTCCTCTTCTCTTCACTGATGCATCTACAACTCTAATTAATGAATGTATCACACCTCTTGCCTGGGCTATTGCAACAGCCTCTCTTTCTCAAATCTTCCCCTTCCCTGTAGACCCTCTTCTCATCAGACAAAAAGATTTTCCTAAAGAACAAGTATGATCAAAATACCTCTATGCAAACCAATAAACTCCAGTGGTTTCTGATGAACTACAGGAAAAAATAAAAAGTCTTCTGTCATTTAAAGCTCTTTGTAAATTGTCTCCTTACTACTTTTCCAATCCTCTTGGATTTTAATTTTACTTTCCTTCATGTACTCTAAGATCCAACTGCATTAGTCTCACATTCAATGTTCTATCTCAAGTTTTCTTAGTTTTGCATGAACTGTCTCCCATACCTGGAATACCCTCCCTCTTACTCTTACCTCCTATGTTCCTGGATTCCTTCAAGGCATAGCTCAAATCCCACCTTCTACAAAAGGCCTTAGCTATGCCAGTTGCCATTATTTTTTTTCTGCTCTCAGGTAACCTACCATTTCTGTGTGTATATATAAAATCTTATATGCCAAGGCATTTTCATTTGTCTCCCCTCATTGAGCTCTTTGAGACAAGACTGTTATTGTCATTGTATTCCCAGAATTCAGTGCCTGCCAAATAGTAAGCACATAACAAATGCTTCTTTTTTTTGACTATCAGCAAAACTCTTAGCTTTATTAGCATTTATTTATCATAATTACATTTATGCTTCGTAATATGCTTCAGAATTTTCCACTGAATATTTTTTCAATACTATCCTTTGCTTTCATTATTTATCTCATTTCTATATTACATTTTATTTTCTTTGCCCCTCATAAACATTTCTCTTGACTCTTCCCTTAGATACCTGTGCAATAGGGTTGTCACAGACATATCCCATGCAAGTTTGATTCCGATTAAAGATGAAGTGAGTCCTTAGTAGCAGCTTCAGCAGAAAGTAAAAGGAGATGTACTTAACTATAGCATAGCATCAATGAAGATACAGGTAGATGTTCTTCTTTTCTCCTGCACCAACATTTGAGGAGCAGATCTTCTCGTCTTCAGTTTACTTCCAGCTCATTTAAATGTTTTTTTTGTCTACTTGGCAACCACATTTCTATCATTTCACAGGCTCTTCCCTGAGTGTCTCTCCTGCCTCACCCAGACCTTCATTTAAGAAGGTGCCAAATTTGGAAAGATGCTTGTTCATCTTTTACCATTCTAGTTATATTCCTTACTAAGACTTATTATAACTGTTCTAGGATCATTCTACTCAATCCAAATTTTATCATCAATGTCCTAGTAACTGTTATCTACAAGCTGTCAGGACACTTTACTTCTTTCCTTAATGAGTTAACTACATGACTTGAAGTCTTTCCCTCTACTCCCAATCCTCAGATCTGGTTATCCATTCTAAGCTTCTTTGCTGATTTACAATCTTTTTTTTTTTCATTTTTCAAATGTTATATTAACTTCTGATTTACAGAATTCATTTCCACTAGATTTTGAGTTACAAATTTTCTCCCCGTTTTTCCCCTACCCACCACCCCAAAATAGCAGTCTCACAGGATATCCCCTCCTCCAATTTGCTCTCTCCCATATTTTCTCCCATACCTCCTTCGACTTTTCCAGTAGAGCTTGGTGGATCTCTATGCCCCAGTGCCTGTGTATCTTATTTCCCAATTACATGTAAAATAGTATTAATAATCGTAGATAGATAGATAGATATTTTTTTAAACATTTGATTTTAAAACTTTGAATTCCAGATTCATTCCCTTCCTCCCTTGTTACCTACCCTTGCTGGAAAGACAAGCAGTTCAGTATAGGTTGTACATGTGTAGCTAATGCAAAACATTAACATAGTAGATATATTGTAAAAGATTGACTATATAATCTCCCTCCTATACCACCCCACACTTGTTCTATTCTCTACTTTGATCTTGTCCCTTTTCAAAAGTGGGTGCTTCCAATTTCCCTACCCCCCAGCCTGGCCTCCCTTCCATCACCGCCCCTCTCATCCCCTTCCTCCCTACTCTCCTGTAGGGTGAGATACCCTATTTGGTGTGTATTTCATTCCCTCACCAGCCAAATTCAATAAGAATAAGGTTGACCCATCCCCCCCTGCCTTCTTATTCTTCACCTCCATTGTAACCATTCTCCCTTGCCTCTTCTATATGAGATAGCTTACCCCATTGTTTCTCTCCCCATCCCTTCTCATTATATTCCTCTCTAACCTCTTAATTTCACCTTTTAAGTATCATCCCTTCCTGTTAAATTGGTCCTGTGCCCTCTATCTATATATACCTGTAAACATATATACACACATTCACATATGTATTCATATGCCCATATACCCTCATATATAGACATACATATTTCTATTCCCTTCAACTACTGAGAAAAGTTTCATAAGTTACAATTATTGTTTGTCCATGTAGGAATGTTAATAGTTCAACTTTAATAAGTTCCTTATGATTTCTTTTCCCTGTTTACCTTCTCATGCTTCTCTTGCTTCTTGTATCTGAATGTCAAATTTTCTATTCAACTCTGGTTTTTTTTAGCAAAAATGCTTGAAAGTCCTCTATTCCACTGAATGACCATATTTTCCCCTGAAACATGATACTTCGTTTTGCTGGGTAGGTGACTCTTGGTTTTAATCCCAGCTCCTTTGACCTCCGGAATATCATATTCCAAGCCCTTCGATCCCTCAGTGTAGAAGCTACCAGATCCTGGGTTATCCTTATTGTGTTTCCACAATATTCAAATTATTTCTTCCTGGCTGCTTGTAATATTCTCTCCTTAATCTGGGAATTATGGAACCTGGCTTCCTAGGAGTTTTCTTCTTGGGATCTTTTTCAGGAGGTGATCGGTGGATTCTTTCAACCTCTATTTTGCCCTTTCGTTCTAAAACATCAGGGCAGTTTTCTTTGAGAACTTCCTGGAGGATGAATTCTTGGTTCTTATTTGATCATGGCTTTCAGGTAGTCCAATAATTTTTAAATTATCTCTCCTGGATCTATTTTCCAGGTCAGTGGTTTTTTCCATGAGATATTTCACATTGCCTTCTATTCTTTCATTTGTTTGGATCTGTTTAACAGCATCTTGATTTCTCATAAAGTCATTAGCTTCCATTTGCTCCAATCTAATTCTGAAGCAATGATTTTCCCTATTGAGCTTTTGAGATTCTTTTTCCATCTGGCAAATTCGGCTTTTTAAGGCATTCTTCTCCTCATTGGAGTGGGTGCTTCCAACTTCCCTTCCCCCCAGCCTGCCCTCCCTTCCATCATTCCCCCTCTCATCCCCTTCTCCCGTACTCTCCTGTAGGGTGAGAATACCCTATTTAGTGTGTATGTCATTCCCTCCCTGAGCCAAATTCAATGAGAATAAGGTTGACCCATTCCCTTTTGCCTTCCTATTCTTCCTCTCCATTGTAACCATTTTCCCTTGCCTCTTCTATATGAGATAGTTTACCCCATTCTTTCTCTCCCCATCTCCTCTCTTTATATTCCTCTCTCACCTCTTAATTTCACCTTTTAAATTCCTATTAAATTGGTCCTGTGCCCTCTATGTATGTATACCTGCAAACATATATACACACATTCACATATGTATTCATATGCCTATAATATCCTCCTGTAGGAATGTTAATAGTTCAACTATGATAAGTAGTTGAGCTTTAAGTTCCACACGATTTCTTTTCCCTGCTTACCTTCTCATGCTTCTCTTGCTTCTGGTATGTGAATGTCAAATTTTCTATTCAACTGTGGTTTTTTCATCAAGAATGCTTAACAAATGCTTCTTGTCAGGATGACTGACTCATATATGCCATCATCTTTTTGTATACTTCTTTATATATGGAAATAGTCACGTTTCCTGATGCTTATGAAACTCATATTACTTTAAAAAAAATAAGAGAACTACTTAAGTTGTCTCTCTCTTATTTTGTTCCTCAAGAAAGCTATTCCATATATGTCCTGGACAAAAATATTAAAAACTCCACAGAGATACAAGGCTAATTATTAAAACATAGCACAATGGTTAAAGGAAAAAAAGAACTAAATTCCAAAGCAAGAAATAGGCAACGCCGTCACTGATTTATGGAATCTTAAAGAAGGAATAAAGGCATGTGATCTTTGTGACCATCATAGGAGAAAATGTTGGTAAAATGTTCTGACATTCTAAGAAAAATGCTATAAGTAACAACAAAATAATTATTAACAATAAAAATTTTTAAATGTTACTCTGAGGCAAATGGTTAAATTAGTGTGTGTGGGTGTGTATGGGTGTGGTTGTGGGTGGGTGTGTATTTCATTGCAATTGTCATTGTATTCCCAGAACTCAGTGCCTGCCAAATATTAAGCACTTAACAAATGCTTCTTGACAGAATGACTGACTCATATATGCCATTCATGTAATTCACTATTGTGCATCAGAGGAAAATATGGTTTATGTTTCCTTTTTAAAAAGTTAGATAGTGGGGGCGGCCAGGTAGCACAGCAAGTAAGAGCACCGGCTCCAGTGTTGAGAAGACCTGGAGATCAAATCTGGGCTCAGACACTTAGCACCCACCCAGAAACACCTGGCCGTGTAACCTTGAGCAAGTTACTTAACCCCAATTGCTTAGGGGCGGCCAAGTGGCTCAGCTAGTAAGAGTACCGGCTCCAGTGTTGGGACGACCTAGAGATCGAATCCCGGGCTCAGACACTCAGCACCACACCCAGAAATAACTGGCCGTGTAACCTTGAGCAAGTTACTTAACCCCGATTGCTCAAAAAAAAAAAAAAAAAGTTAGTGAAACCAGAAGCAAAATTATCTTCTTCTTTATAACCTAAGAGTGATGGGACATATATAGGGCAACTAACTTCTTTTGCAGTTTCTTCAAAGAACTATTACACAGATTTATGTTTTGTTCAGATACTCCAATAGTAAAGTTGAATGCTTGAACTATCACCAAATTGGTGATTTGAAAGAAGGAAAATTCTTAACCTTGTTAATTAAAATTTTATACTACTTAGTAGTACAAAATAAATGGTGGGCAAAATCAGAAATCACAGCAGATTTGTTTAATTTTATTAGTCTTTCATGTATCATTAATATAGTGCTACTATACAGTACTATAATATATATATACGTGATATAAAATCTCAAGGTATTAAATGAAAACAATTCTCTATAACCAATTAAGGTGCTTTAAATGCAATGCTCTAGAAAGCCAAAGCTCAGTTAGTAGATAAAAATTCTAAACTTGTAATCTTCAGGTTTACATATAACTAAGTTCTAAAACAACCCCTTTTGGTACTGAACTAGTGATTAAGCCCTCTTAAAATGATCCAGAACCATAAGACTAAAAATATTTTTGGTACTATTCAAAAATATAACTTCACATGTAACTGGTCTCTGAATAAATGGGTTTCCTTAATTTCTAGGAGTAAGTCTCTTACTCTTAGCAGATATAAGCAGCACTCACTAATCTAAAATACGTAATTAGGAGATAATATTTTCACTTTTTGACTTTGATTAGTGAGATGCTGTCTAAGAAACATAATATGGTGAAAACGTGGGTCAACAAATCAATTAACCTAAAACTCATGTCTCACCAAGTAGAAACACTTACCATCTGAGCGCAATTTTGATAGGTGTTGTAAGACATGATGTGAAAAGGTCAGCTGGAAGGTCAGGGATCATAGGTAGTAGTTCATTAGCTTCACATGCTGCTAGCTGAATGCAGTTTTTCATTGATGGGGGCAAAGGCATCTGGGCAAGTGGATGACTTGGGTTAATTGCAGCTACCTACATGGGAGAATATTAAAGAAAAAAAAAGTGACTCATTTGGAGAATAACTTGGCAAATATATCTGAGCACAAAGGAATGAATCAGCTATCACTGGTAGTTTTGGATTTTTCTCTGGATTTTTTCTGGAGTTTTGTATGCATTGATTCTGAGATTTTTTATTTCAGAATCAATTACAAGGCAATAAATAATTGCCAGACCTGTGAATAAGAACTGCCATCCCAAAATTCTTTCTTGTTATTGAACTTGAACTAAATTTAGAATCAAAGTCAAATATGCTAAATCTTAGTTTTGAAATGCAAACACTATAATCAGCCATTCTAGTTTGAAAAGCAAGGTGTTCACTATTGTGAACATTAGAGAAAAATACGGTTCATGTTTCTTTTTTCAAAAGTTAGATAGTGGAACCAGAAGCAAAATTATTTTCTTCTTTATAACCTAAGAGTGATTGGACATACATAGGGCAACTAACTTCTTTTGCAGTTTCTTCAAAGAACAATTGTTCAGATTTATGTTTAGTTCAGATACTCCAATAGTAAAGTTGAATGCTTGAACTATCACCAAATTGGTGATTTGGATGAAAGAAGATTCTTAAATTTCATAGAAAACATTATAAAATGACAATCTTATTCAAATAAAATAATTTTGGTTTCATAATACAGTAATATATTGGCTTTGTTATGGAAAAAAATTAACTTACCAGTAAACTGGGAGTAATAATGGCTGTTATTTAATTATTTCAATAGGAAGTATGTTTGAAAGCATTGTAACCAGTTAGGAAGGAAAGCATTATATAAATCCAAATTATTATTTTTATTTTCTCATGATTACATGATATAAAATCTCAAAGTATGAAATGAAAACAATTAGTTCTCTATAACCAATTAAGGTGTTGTAAATGCAATGCTCTAGAAAGCCAAAGCTCAGTTAGTAGATTAAATCATAAATACATACATACAGTATGCATGTGGTTTAGTTTAGTAACAGCAGAGTTAATCTCTACCACCTAACACTCTCAGCTATTATCATTCTCATGCAGTCAAAAAGGATGAACTCAAAAAAGGCAAACAAATTCTAATATTTTCTAAACAAAATATAATTAAGAGAGTAAATCTGCTTTGAAATCATGCAATAAATTCCATTTGTGCCACAGTGTCACTCCATTACCATGAGTACAAATGTTTACTGCAATAAAGAAATTCCATTTATAGTACTGTATAGTAACACTATATTAATGATACATGAAAGACTAATAAAATTTAAAAATCTGCTGTGATTTCTGATTTTGCCCACCATTTATTTTGTACTACTAACAAGTAATAAAACCTGGCAGTTCACAACAGGTTTTCTTATCATTTACAAGAAAGAATGAGATTCACAAGAATACATGGCATGTCAGTATACTGTACTAAGATTTCTTGATCCTGAAAATAATTGTGGAGAGGAAAATTTCAGAACTAGTTTTGTTTAAAGAAATACTTTGAATTGAATAGAGCAAGGTAGACACATAAGAAGTAATTCTCTTTAGAACTGGCCTATGAGTCACTATCAGGATATATGGGATGCACAAGGGTAGATTTATGATCTGAAAATCACCATCAGAGCAAGAAAATCCCAGGAATCACTCTTAAAAAATAAATTTCTAAATTTTTTTATTTATTAAATATTATTAGAAATATTTAGAATTTATTATTAGAAATATTTAGAATATTAGAAATTTATTAAATTTCTAGACACATGTGCCACAAAATGTAAATGTAGTGTATGAAATAAATAGATGGTAGCATCATACTCAAATGAAGAAATGAGACTATAGAGACATAGAAGTCCTTCAATAAGTTAGGTCCTTTGTCATCCTCTTAATTACTAGACTACTCTAGCAAGAGTCCTACCCTCCTCCCTGCTATTTATAGAACGTTATTCCCCAGCTCTGAGGTGAAAGGTAGAATAGGAAGGGATAAGCCACATATCTAAACCTATCTATCTAATGCCACATTTTTCATAGCACCTAGAGAGACCAAAATAAAAACATACAACTTTTTTATTGACATTCAAGGACCAAGCATTAATTACACAAAATCAAAATATTTATTTTCATTTCCCCCAGAGCCAGATAATTTAAAAAAAAAAAAACTTCTAAAGTGACCAATTTGTTATTTAATAAAACCCCTTGGGATCTCTGCTCCACTCCCCATCCCATCCCCAGCCCAAAGGATATGCAATTATATGAATAAGTGGAAAGATATAATTATAATACTTATGGGTAATCCTACAAGAAGTACTTGGAATACCATGTTACACTGGCAAATACTGAGTTACTTTATGATATATCTACATTTCATATCTATCCATATCAGTGTGCTCACATTACAGAAGTCCATCACAAACAAGCAAGGACATTTTTGAAAGTTACATTCTGAAGAGAGTTACAAACTATTAAGAATGATGTAAAAGAATATTCCAAGTAACTGATACAAGAAATTAAAAATCAAAAAAACTCTGGTTTTCACTTCACACTCATTGGGGGCGGGGGGGCAAGCCAGCAATACATTTACTAGTGGTGGAACCGGAAAATGGTACAATTATTCTAAAAAGAAGTTTTTGAATTATGCAAATAAAATTGTCTATATCATCTGGAACAGCAATTCCTTTGCTAGATATAATAAACCTTGAGGAGGTCACAGATAAAAAGAAAGGCTTTCTATACGCAAAAATGTTTATAATAGCACATCTTGTGTTAGCAAAGAACTGGATAAAAGGAGATATGCATTGGCTGGGAAATGGATAAACAAGCTGTGGTAGAGCCGGGAAAACAATATAACAATAACTATAAGGTAAATGAAAATGAACTTAATATAACTTAAAATGAATGTTGAGAAATTATAAAAAATAACAAGCCTGACCCCAAAGAAGCTATATGAAAAGAAACCTCCCCTTACTCCTTTGCAGAGAACCGAAGGAGTGAGACGGTCCATAGGATGCAACATTGCATATAATATTTTTTCCCCATTGATAGATCATTTTTTATTTTTTAAAATATGCTTTGTGATAAAGAATGGCTTTCTTAAAGGGAGAAAAAAAATCTAAGTAATATAAAAACAAGTCATTAATGCAAATCTATTTTAATGGGTATTAAAGTTTTGTTAATGATTTAAGGTTCAAAATAATATGTTTTATTTTCTCCAAATCCTTTTTAAAACACCAAGTACTTAAAATTGTTAATGCATTTATCAAGTAGATCTCTCTTCCCTGCCCCACCCTCCCATTTCTGTTCTCATACCTTAGTTAGATTATCACCATGGAATATATGGGTATATATAGACAGCAGAGTGAAATGACTCACCTAAGGTCAAAAAATTACTTGGAAAGACAAAATTAAAACTTAGGTCTACTGTCTGTTGGGATGTTTTCCATAACATTCTGCTTCTCTTTTGAATACTATCTGCCCAAAACATATGCTATAAGGTTTAAGAAATAATGAGTAAATACTATTGAGTGTTTTTTTTAAAAAGATAAATGCATACATGGAATGAATTGTACATATTCAGAAATGTATAAATGCATCATATTATATTACTGTGTTACAGTACAGTGTTTTTAATGTTCAACTTTCCAAATAGAGGGCACTAAGCATGTTTCATTAAAAACCCATTCCAAGAACAACAAATCCTGGAGCACAATGGTATTCTCACAAATAAATAAAAATTTAAAGTCTCTTATGAACACTGTAACTTTCACTACATTAGCTTTTAAAAAGGAGAAAGGAAACACTTTTAAAAACTAAGGTTTGGGGCAGCCACGTAGCACAGTGAGTAAGAGCACCGGCTCCAGTGTCAGGATGACCTGGGGTTCAAATCCGGGCTCAGACACTTAGCACCCACCCAAAAACACCTGGCCATGTAACCTTGAGCAAGTTACTTAACCCCAATTCCTTAGGGGCGGCCAGGTGGCTCAGCGAGTAAGAGCACTGGCTCCAGTGTTGGGATGACCTGGAGATCAAATACAGGCTCAGATACTTAGCACCATACCCAGAAATAACTGGCCGTGTAACCTTGAGCAAGTTACTTAACCCCGATAGCTTTAAAAAAAAAATAAAAATAAAAACGAAGGTTCTTCTCCAGCTATACAAACTAAAAGACCACCAGCAAATCCAACCTGAACCACTCAGGAAATTACTTCTTAGGTCTATTGTGACAACCCTGCTAAGAAATATGATTGGTTTGGCCACAATTTGAGTCTAAATCTCGTCATATCTGAGTCATGAAGAAAGATTTGTGTCATCTAACAGATGTGTCAGAACAGGCTTCACATAGAAGAATTCTGTTAATGGAATACATTCAGTTAGAGGCATCCTTGCAGCAGCATCCAGGGAGTTAGTTGCTTCTGCAGCTGTTTTGGCGTAAATGCTGCCTATTTCACTCTGGATGCTTTATGAAAATAGATGCCACTGTGCCTCTACTCCCACCCCCAATGCACCACCCCCTTGCCAAAACACATATAGAATAGGAGGTAGTAGGAAAAAGAAATGAACAGGAAATGTTATAAGAATGTGAAAGATGATGGGAAAATTGGGACAAACCTCAGGAGAATGAGGTTTACTGGCCCCCGATCTGAAGCTGAGTCATTTTGAAATTGTATTGCCTGAGTCCAAAAAGAAGCAGACTGCCATTAGTAATAAAACATTACCACTACTGAAGCATAGTACAATAAGAATGGGTTGCAAGATTATTAAAAACCATGGACTTCGGGAGCCAAAATGGAGGAGTAAGCAATAAATCAACATAATTCTCCCACATTCACCTCCAAACAACCATAAAATAGCGCCCCAAAACAAATCTTGGAACAGCAGAACCAGCAGAATGATGGAGTGAAACAATCTTTGAGTCCAAGAAATGGAGGACTGGCAGGAAATGCCTGTCACACTCAAGTAAAAGAAGAGCACAGCCCAGGACAAGTGTCTCAGCAAGCCAGCAGCAGGTCCCACTTCGACAATCTAGTGGTGGATACTGAGCCCCACTGTGGTGGAGCAGGCAAAAGTCAAGCCTAGGACCCCCTCCCTCCATATGTCTCAGCACAGCCAGTGGAACAAGTAGACTCCAGCTCTGAGAATTGCCACTTGCTTCAGCATAGCTTCAGGCAAATAGGCAACCTATGGCCGCCAGGCTTCCGTAGCAGTCCTGCGTAAATGGGCAGCTGCAAGCAACCAAATAATCACATGCTTCAATGTATCCCTGGGGAAATGCAGAAACACCCCACCAGCCTCAGCATATGCCAGACTCAGAGCACGACTCAGCACCAGCTAAGCGCTAGACCCCTACAGCCTCTAGCAGTGCCAGGCACCCTTTAAACCACCCCCATCAGAGCAGCACCAGACACCAGGGTTGATCATGGGGCTCAGGGCAACACTAGTGCAGCGCCAGATAAAAAGTAAGAGACAGTGCCTTTTCAACCTGGGAGTAGAGTTCAAATTCTAAAAAAAATGAAAAGTCAGGCTGTTGACTCCCATTTCATAATTTTCTTGCGTCGGTCTCATCTCTCTTCCCAATTTTTCCTGCACTTCTCTTATCTGTTTCTTAAGGTCCTCTATGGCCTATAACCAGCTCATATTTTTCTTTGAAGCAGGAGTTCTGACTTCACTGTCTTCCTCCTGTTCCATGCTTTGATCCTTTTTGTCCCCAAAATAGGAGTATAATGTTGGATTGCTTTGCTTGGTTTGCTTCCTTTGCCGGATCATTGTGCCACTCAATTACTTGTCTTTTGAGCTTTTTGCCACAGTAGGACTCTGCCACCAAACAGGGGAGCTTCCGTCCCAAACACTGGGGTTTTCTCAGCTGCCAGAGGTATTAGATGGGTGCCCTCTCTGAAGCCTCCAAACACTCTGGCAAGCTGGTCACACACTCCAGGACCTCTACCCTAGGCCGCAATCCAGATCCAAGCAGGTTAAAGCAAGAGCGACTGCCCCTCAGACTGGTCGCTTGGTCCCCTTACACTCTGCAGGTCAGGAGCTGAAGCTGCCATGTGGCAGAAGCTCCGCCATAGCCCTCAGCAGCTTCTTGCCCCAGGGGTAAAAGCTGAGGCACTCCCAACTACTGGGTCCCAAAGTACACACTGCACTGACCTGTCACTTTGTCCTTAGTATCTATGTGTTGATAATTCTGGACCCCCACAGCTGCAGGTGATCTGAAGTCCCTACAGGTGGCTGCTGGTCTGGCCCACCCTGGGGCTAAAACCTCTATGTGGGGCTGGGCTTGGCACCCAGAGCTCTGCGATGTGTAATTCCTGCTACCCTGCTGGGCTGTCCTCAGTGGGAGATTAGCTTCTCCGTGTCATTTTGTGTGTTCTGTAGCTCCAAAATTTGTTCAGAGTCCCCTTTTACATGGATTGGAGGTGGAGGGAGGTGGAGCTACGCTGAGGTCATGTTTCTACTCCACCATCTTGACTCCGCACCCCTGGACACTCCCTTGTAGAATTCTTTCTCTATCCCCCTTCTCTTCTTGTTCCCCACCTCAACACTTTCTCTTAAATAAGACTTCTTTTAGCATAATATGGAGAAGCTGCTATTATTAGATTCCTTGATTCTTGAATTCTGACACACTCAGGTATTTCACTGAAGGAATACATTAAGTTAGAAGCATCCCTACAACAGTAGCAGTCAAGAGACATCCAAGACCTCCAGAGAGGTTTTGCACAACAGGCAGTTCTTCACATTCTTTTAAGATAATAATCTTGTTACAGACACATTGTATCTGTGATGACTAACTTTGATAGACTTGGTTCTTCTCAACAATGCAAGTTTCTAAGAGAACTACAAAAGACTCGTGATGAAAAATGCTATCCATATCCAGAGAAAGAATTATGGAGTCTGAATGCAGGTTGAAGCAAACTATTTGCTCTCTTTTTTTTTTTGTTTCTTCTTTCTCATAGTTCATTCCACTGGTTATAATTCTTTGTTTGATTATTTTGAAAATGTAAAGGTATTATGTAGAACCTATATTGGATTACATGCCATATTGGGGGAGAAGGGGGAGGAAAGGGTGACAAAATCTGGAACTCAAAAACTTGTGGAACTGAATGCCATAAACTAAAATTAAATAAATTTAAAAGAAAAAGAAATGACAAGCAATGATTTCAAAAAAACCTGGAAAGACTTACAAGAACTGATGCAAAATGAAGACAGCAGAACCAGAAGAACACTGTGTACATTTAATAGCAATATTGTATAATGAAGAACTGTGAATGATTTAGCTCTTCTCAGCATTACAACTAAAGAAAGACAATCCCCAAAGACTCACAACAAAGCACGCTTTCAACCTCCAGAGAAAGGACTAATACTTTCTGAATACAGACTGAAGCCTGATATTCTTCACTCCCCCCTCCCCCAAAAAAGGTAATAATCTTGTGTCCTCTGTTTTCTCTACTACAGATCAAATATCCTCAGTTCTTTCAAGCAATCTTCATGTTCCAAGTACCACCACCATACTGTTCCCTCTTCCTATGGATTTATAGCATCATCACCACCACCACCTTCATAGTTAGCTATCATATAATATTTTAAGTTTGGAAAGCACTTTACAAATATCTCATCTGAATCTCAATACATCTCAGAGACAGGTGTAGGAGGCGATGTCAAAGGTTAGTTCTGAGGCATCTGCTGGGCTCACTTATCTCAGAATATTGACTCACCACCCCCCCCACCCCTCGCCATTACTCATCCCCTGGGCATGAGAGGCTTGGAACATTCTGGTGGTCATGAAACCCTGGTGGCTTAAGCGATATAGATAAAGTAATGATGCATGAGATAAGAAATCAGGGAAGCATCCCATGGGAGTAGGCTCCTGAAAAGTTGCAAATCAGGTGCCTTCTAGCTGAGAACAGATGATGCTGACCAAGATAACAATGGGTAACCAAGGGGGTAAAATAGCAGGAAGCAGAAAGGAGATGCTGAGAAGCATCATGGTTATTAGGTAGTAAACAACTTTGTCTGCTACATTTCATTTCTTTACAACATTTTTTCATAGGAAAGCTTTGTCCTCCCTACTGCAAAAGTGTATACATATCTTGGCCCTCAGATGAATAAACAGACTTGCATTGACAAACTTCCCACCTGGCTCATGTCATCACTGCACACTCTTCTGTTCATGTTGGGCTTCATTAGTGCAGGCATCAGACAGGTATTATTATTATCATCCCCATTTTACAAACTAAAGCAGACTTTGAATGACTTGCCAAATGTGAGACAGCCAAGTATCTGAGGCTGGATTTGAATTCAAGTCTTCCTGATGCAAGGTCTAGAACTCTAACCACTGTACCACCTAACTGCTCTTATCATTGTCCATGTATTTTTGAAAACATAGTCTGGAGAAATGGAGAGGATACTCAAAATATAACAGAACAGGAGGATTATCATCTCCATCATTTTGGACACTATACTTCTCTTAATCCAGACTCAGATTTTGTTAGCTCTTTTGAATGCTGCTTCATATGGCTGACTCTGACTGAGTTTGTAGTCCACTAAAATCCCTTTTTACTCTGTAACTACACCTGCCACATTTTATATAAGCATACTTGATTTTGTAAAGTAAAATTTTACTGAAACATTTTTTTCACCTAAAATTTCCCTTCTATACTTAATCCTTTGCTTCCCAGAAAGTCACTACACATAACAGAACTTTTTTTTTTGGAGGGCAATTGGTGTTGTGACTTGCCCAAAGTCACATGGCTAGTAAGCATGTCAAGTGTCTGAGGCCAGATTTGAATTCAGGTCCTCCTGACTCCTGGGCCAGTGCTCTATTCACTGTGCCATCTAGCTGCCCCCATAATAGAAATTGTTAAAGAAATAAAAGAAAAAGAGGAAGAGGGAAAAACACCAACAAAATCCATCACCATACTGAAAAAAATCTGAAAATATTCTTAGTATTCTACACATTTATACGTCCAAACTCTGGGGCAGCCAGGTAGTGCAGTGAGTAAAAGCCCTGGCCCCAGAGTCAGGATGACCTGGGATTGAATCCGGGCTCAGATACTTAGCACCCACCCAGAAACACCTGGCCATGTAACCTTGAGCAAGTTACTTAACCCCAATTGCTTAGGGGCGGCCAGGTGGCGCAGTGAGTAAGAGCACCAGTCCCAGAGTTGGGATGACCTGGGATTGAATCCGGGCTCAGATACTTAGCACCACAACCAGAAATAATTGGCCATGTAACCTTGAGCAAGTTACTTAACCCCAATCATTTAAAAATATATATATATACTTCCAACTTCCACAAAAAACTGAGGGAAAGGGAGGTGCACATGTCTTCTCACATCTCTTCTTTTAAGAATATGTGTGTTCATTATAATTTTACAATTCAATTGCTTTGTGGTGGTTTTTTACTATTTCTTATAGCACAATAATTCCATTATACTCATTAACCACAATATGTAAAGTCATTCCCCAGTAGATGGCTATCTACTTTGTTTCCATCTTTCTGCTACTACAAAACTGCTGTTATAGATATTTTGGTGTATATGGAGCCCTTCATTTAATTAATGATCTCCTATGACCTATATACCTAGTAGTGAAGATTCTGAGTCAAATGGTATAGATACTTTAGTTACTTTATTTGAATAATTCCAAATTATTTTCCAGAATGATTGCATTATTTTAAAGCTCCACCAAGTACTAGCATGCTTATCTTGCCATAACCCCTCCAACATTGACTATTCCCACTTTTTCTCATTTTTACCAATTTGTTTGGTGTACAGTAAAACCTCTAATTTAATTTGTATTTCATTTTTTATTAGTGATTTAGATCATTCATTCATATAACTGTTCATATTTTACAACTCTTCTTTTGAGAACCATTTGTTCACATCTTTTAATCTTATATATTTCTGTTACTTTTCCATATATCTAAGGAATTCCACAAGAAGTTTCCCCCACCCAATGCCTCTCAATTCTTATATACATTAATTTGATTTGTTAGGAAATTTTTTAATTTTTAAATATAAATGCACTAGAAGACATGGGAAACCCAATCAAGAATCAATATACTTTTTTGAAATCATCTTGTTCACCCACTTAACAGGCATTTATTATTAAGTACATAAGTGCCAGAAACTGTATGGGGCAGCAAGAGAAAGAAATTAATCCTTTTTACTCAAGCCCATTTACAGAGTCTGTGACCTTCGACCACAGGATACAATTTTATAGTTAAAAACATAGCAGTAGTGACATGTCAGCAAGAACATAGAGGACTAGACATATACTCTGACTCTGATAACCTCTCCATAACAGAAAACATAAACATAAAACAACTTCAGCTGTCTCCTGGGTCAGTTCTTACTTTCCAAAAGTTAGTTGGGGCAGAGACCTGTGGTGAGTGAAGAATGAATTATCCAAAGTGAGAGACTGAGAAGCTTTAAGATCTAGCCTGCAAGGAAACCAAAACCAAAGGGGAAGGAGACAGCAAGTGAGTAATAGGGAAAATAAGGGAGTAGAAGGGGGAAGGAGACTGAAATTAGAAAGATTTTAGGCAGAAAAAAACTTCAAAGAACCTGAACATAAGCAGACAAATTAACAGAAAAAAGAGCAACAACAGAAGAATATATGGCCTCCAAATCTAGTAAATTAGTTCAGGCATCTATGAATAAATACTGCAAAAGAACAGAAACTGATCCAACACTTGATGAGACAAAGGACCATGTAGAATTTCAGAACATAGAATCATATACATTGAGTTTCTGAGTGGTTCAAAAGAGAAATAAGAAGTATGAGAGCAGAATTTATGGCCTATACAGAAGAAATAATAAGGAAAATAGAAATACTATAATCTGCAATGGCAAGCCTCAACAATGAAACAAAAAAGAGTAATAGACTGGGAATGCAAATAATCAGAAGAGAAGAACAATCTAGAAAAAAAAACAATGACATTAAATGAAAATAAGTTCTCTATGCAAGCAAAACACTAATGTTCAAGATAAGATGCATGGAGAATAACTAAGGGTTACAAGTTTCCCAGAAGAAAACAAAAGGGCAAAAAAAAAAAAAAACAGAATAGTGAAGGAAATAATAAAGAATTGCTTAGAACTTCTGAACAGAAAAGTTGAAATTTTAATTGAAAAGATTCAGAAACTATCTCTAGAAAAAGAAAAAAAAATAACTCAAGGCTATAAATTTCAAAATACATAGTGGTTAAATTTAACTATATAATTGAATATATAACTAAATAATTGAATTAACAATTCAGAAACAAATTCTACAAGCCATCAGGAAAAAAAACCCCTTCAAAATACTAAGGAAAAGACATTTATATAATGCAAGACTATACTGAACACACTATAAAACACAGGAGGGAAAGTAATAATGTGTTCTGAAGAACAATGGTGCTCAGGATGCAAGCTTGGGTGACCTACCTTGCAAAATCTGAGTTTAGTCATATGTGGGTGGAAAAAAAGATATTCAAAAGTAAAGAAGATTTTGAAACATTTTTAGAAAGAAAATAAAAAATAAAGACATTATTTGCTTCTTGAACACCACAAACAACAGAAATGCAGAAGGAGTGAATAAATGCCATAGACAAGGACAGCAACAGCAAGAGAGGGACAATAGAGAGAACAGAAAGATTTCTTTCTGAATATACACAAGAAGACATGGGTAAAGGAGAGAATTCAGTAGAGGTAAAAGTGAAGTGATTGATAAGAGGGAAGCATTATGAATAGAACCTTATAATCTGCCTATAGGTGAATCACTGTTTTATGTAGGGCTGCATTAAAACATGGGACAATAAATGAAAGAGGCAGAGGGGAGCAGGGGACAGAGAGAATATGTAATGTAGAAGTTAGTTGTCACACATACAATGTGTCTGTAATTGCATAAAAATTTCTCCTGGCTCTGCTCTACTCATTCAACATCAGTTTATGTCTCTCCAAGTTATTATTAAGTCCTTTTCCTCCTCATGTCTTATAGCACAATACTATTCGATTACATTCATATATCACAAATTGTTTAGCCATTCCCCAATTGATGGGCATCCCTTTGATTTCCAGTTCTTTGCCACCACAAAAAGAGCTGCTATAAATATTCTTGCACGTATGGGACCTTTACCTACTTCTATGATCTCTTTGGGACACAACCCTAGAAGTGGTATTGCTGGGTCAAAGGGTATGCACTTATTTATAGCCCTTTGGACATAGTTTCAGATTGCTCTCCAGAATGGTTGAATCAGTTCACAACTACAGCAACAATGCATGAGTGTTTTTCCACATCCTCTCCAGCATTTATCATTTTCTTATTTTGTCATCTTAGCCAATCTTACTGGTGAGATGTGGTACCTTAGAGTTATTCTGATTTGCATTTCTTTAATCTACAGTGATTTAGAGCATTTTTTCATATACTTATAGATATCTTTAATTTCTTCCTCTGAAAACTGCCTGTTCATATCCTTTAACCATTTATCAACTAGGGAATGACTTGTTATATATTTGACTTAGTTCTCTATATATTTTAGAAATGAGGCCTTTATCAGACACTGGTTATAAAAATTCTTTCCCAATTTTCCACTTCCCTCTTAATCTTGGTTACATTGGCTTTATTTATATAGAAACTTTTCAATTTAATGTAATCAAAATTATCCATTTTGCATTTCATAATGCTCCCTAACACTTGTTTGGTCATAAAATCTTCCTTTCTCCATAAATCTGACAGGTAAACTATTACTTGCTCTCCCAGACTGCTTACAGAATCAGCCTTTATGCCTAGATTGTGCACCCATTTAGACTTTATTTTGGTATATGGTGTTAGATATGGTCTATGCCCAATTTCTGCCATACTATTTTCCAGTTTTCCTAGAAGTTTTTGTCAAAGAGTGAGTTCTTATCCCAAAATATGAAGTCCCATCTGCTCCTCATTTCTTACAGCACAATAGTATACCATTACATTCATATACCATAACTTGTTCAGTCATTTCCCAATTGATGGGGACCCCCTTAATTTCCAATTCTTTGCCACCACAAAAAGAACTTCTATAAATATTTTAGTACATATGTGTCTTCCTCCCACTTCTATGATCACTTTGGGATACAACCCTAGAAGTGGTATTGCTGGTTCAAAGAGTATGAAATTATTTATAGCCCTTTGGGCATAATTCCAGATTGCTCTCCCAGAATGGTTGGACCAGCTCACAACTCCACCAGCAATGAATGCATTTTCATTCCTCTTTCCAATTTTTCCACATCCTCTCCAGCATTTATCATTTTCCTGTTTAGCATCTAGACTATTATATGTGCTATTATATGCTACTATACTGCCATTAACAATGACAAATATGAGGGCCATGTAGAAATACAGGAAATTCTACATTAAGTAATACAAAGTGAAAAGAAGAGACCTCACAATGGCACACATTAATTAGAACTATCTAAATGTTGTAACTGTACATCATAATAATATATATTGAAATTGGAAGGGATGTTAGAAGTCAGTTAATCCAACCCTTCCATAAGCAGCAAAATTCAATTTTTTATAGTAACTACTCTAAGGAAAAAGGCTGAATATTCCAATTCTCTTTAAAAGAGATAAACAGGGGCGGCTAGGTGGGACAGTAAATAGAGCACCAGCCCTGGAGTCAGAAGGATTTGAGTTCAAATTCGGTCTTAGACACAACACAAAATTAGCTGCCTTCCCCAAACCAAAAAGCAAAAACAAACAAACAAACAAACAAAAACAACCCCTAAAAGAGGTGAACAAAACTATAGCTTTATCAAAATAAATATTTTGGCAAAAAATAAAATTCCTTACTTATACTTCTCCCTCACATTTTAGCTGTTTTCTCCCTAAGTATATCTGGATTCCCCCAAATCCTTATAACCAACCTAGTGGTGATATTGTTTGTAGTTCCTGTCTTTTATTAGGAGGTGGCATGAATTTATGGATTACTTGGACTAAGCAATAATCCTGGGCATTTTCAGACTATAGAAACATTTTAAAATTATGGCAGTCTTTGAAAGAATAGTAGAATTAGAGAAAGTAATTGGGGAAGAGTCAAGAACTTCCGATTCAATTTATCATTTTACACAGTAAGCCACTACTCACTATTTTAAAAATATTTTTCAGAGAATATTTCAATATTTTTATGGAATAATGTCCAGAAATAAATATTTAGCATATAACTATGTTTATATGTATTTACATATGGGTGTTTACATGTATGTTTATAAGTGTTATGTAAGTACACACACCTCCTCAATAATGACAATATTTTACATGTTGTTTGTTCATTTTGTTGTTATTTATATAATTTTTTAGTGGGCATTATGAAGGAAAAACAATCATCCTATAGTCAGAAGAGTTAATTATGGAGGCATTTTTCTTTCATCTTTATCTATTCTGTTAAGGAGATTTTATAGACTCATTTCCTACTCTACTGCCTTGTGATGATTTGAAGATGATTCTGGCTTCCAGAAACTTATGCCAATGGAACACAGGTTTGGAGTATGGACCTTGTAATGGTAATGTCTATTTTACAAATATTATCCTAACTAAGCCACAAGGTAAGTTTTTTGTTTGTTTGTTTTACCAAAAGTAGAATTCTTAATGTGGAGTTAATGGTCCGCCAAGGGATCCAGGAACAGAGTGCAGAGGATCCACGACTCTCAAGGGGGAAAATATTACATCTTTACATTAATAGAATTCTTTTTCTTTCTAATCCCAAGCACTTTAATTATATATTTAAAAACATTATTCTAGGAGAGTGAATCACCAGCAGCTGTGGAAGTTTCCTGACTTCTCAATCCATAAACTCCAAAGACAAAGTAAAAGGTCAGTGTGGAACTCTGTTGGAACAGGGGGACTGAAGAGCATGATCCTCCCTGGCCCCCATCCCTGTCCCGGGGGCAAGAAGTGGAGGAGGCACTGTGGCTGCAGCTGCTGCCATGGCTGCCTTCAGAGCTCCTGGCCGTCAGATTGTAGGGGGTCCAAGCAACCATTCAGAGGGTAATCACTCTTGCTTTAACCTGCTTCAATCTGGATTGCGGTCATGGGTGGTGGTCCTGGGGTATGTGGCCAGTGTGCCAGAGCTTGAGGGGGCTGTAGAGAGGGCACCCTCCTAATATCTCTGGCAACTGCGAAAACCCCAATGATTTAGGACAAAGTTCTCTCCATTCTGGAAGCAGAGTTATACTGTGGCAACAAGCTCAAAAGCCAAGTAATTGACTGGCAACATGAGCAAGCAGAGGAAACGTAATCAGACCATAGCTTTCTTTTTTGGGGACAAAAAGTATTAAAGCATGGAATGGGAGGAAGACAACAAAGTCAGAACTCTAGCATCAAAAGCTTCCAAGAAAAATATGAATTGCTTACAGGCCATGGAGGAGCTCAAGAAGGATTTTGAAAACCAAATAAAAGAAGTGAAGGAAAAATTGGGAAGAGAAATGAGAATGATATAAGAAGATCATGAAAAGTGCATCAACAGCCTGTTAAAGAAGACTCCAAAAAATACTGAAGAAAATAACACCTTAAAAAAATAGACTAAAAACATTATTCTGAGTAGGCCCATAGGTTTCACCAGCCTGTCAAAGGGATCTATACCGCTCCCACCAAAAGACTAAAGGCCCATTCTTTAAAAGGCCTGTGATTAGTAGTAGCTATGGTCAAACACAAAGAATTCCAGAATCTTAATGTATACAGGTTTGTATGGTTATACTCACAAACAAACTTTTACATACCATAAAACTATATAACAGAAAAATTCCCTGAAAATTCTTTTCCCAGGGATTTTAATTATGTGCCAAGGAACAATACGTGTCTACAGGTTTCACACTGTTTTCTCTATCCAGTTTAAAATTTGGAAAGACCAAGAAAAAAAATTCAGAAAAGTTCACATAATTCTGTCAACAGAAAAATAATCTTTTCTCCAAGGAAGATCATGGCAGATGTGAAACACAGAGGTGTATTTAGGACATCTATATTATCTTGGCTTAAACTCATTCATAATAAACTGAAAAGCTCTAACCTAACATGGGTAGATGTTCAATGCAAGGCATACCTATTTAACTGAAATCCCACCAATGATCATAGATGTTTTTTAAGAGAGTAATAATTCCCCAATATGAGAAATCAATACTTGAACTATTTTGTGTTTTACCAAGAATATGATAAGCCTATGTAATGCTGGTATAGGTATACCCAAAAAACCAAATGCTATGTCAATTTCTCAAATTAAGTTGATTCCTTGAAAATCAATCATCTGGAAATTATGGATCCTAATTATAATTCTAAAAGCTAAAAAGAGCCCAATTTTGCCATTTGCAAATACTACATGTTCCAAAAATTTTTTAATGGATATACCTATCACCCAATAACTGGTTACCATTTAAAAGGAAAAATATAAATCAAAATAACATTGACGTTTCATTTCGAATCCTGCAAAATGGCAAAGATGACAACAAACAGGAATATTCAACACTGGACATGTAGGAAGATAAGGGTATATCTAAACTATGTATATGAATGTAATGGAACACTGCTGTACTGAAAGAAATGATGAATGATAAATACAGGGAAGCATGGAAAGATCTATATGAAGTAATGCAAAGTGAAGTACACAGAACCAAGCAAACATTATGCCCAATGGCTAAACCAATGTAAATGGAAAGAACAATCACCAAAAAAAAAAAAAATTCAAAGGTGAATGGTAGAAAATTATGAAGAACAAGCATGACTTGAAACAAGAGTTATGAGACCATACCCACTACACAGAGGTAGGAGACCAACAACTGTGGTATATTACAAATATTTTCATACTTTTTGATACATTCATCACTTATGGTGATTTTTTTCCCTTGCTTTTTTCCTGGTTGTTGTTCTTAAAAAGACATTATTTATTATATGGGATGGCTCTCTTGAAGGGGAACAATGAGGGTGACATAAGGGAAATATAAAAGATATAAAAAAATTTTTTTAAAGCAAACTTGCCTAAAAAGCAATTACATCCCCAAAATAGGATTTGGTTTATGTATTCTCAGAATAATAAGAGGAAGTAGGTAGCTAAAGTGTAAGGAAGAGGAAAAATAAAATGTTTCTGTATAGGAGGTTAAAAAAGGATAAAAAGCATAAAACAAACATAAAAGAAGGTGCTTAAGATTTGTGGATCCTTGTACAAGTTATTTCACTTCTCTGGGACTCAATTTTCTTCATGTAGCAGTTAGGTTTTTGAACTGCATGAGTAAGGCACCTTCCCACTCTTCCCACAGAGGAAAAGGGCAGGTCAAATCACTTTAAACTCTCGTCATTCTTTCTAACTTTCTATGATTAACATTAAATGCAAGTAAAATAAAATTCGGACACACTCCATCAGAGAGATTATCCTTATGGCTCAGGGGCAAAGACTCCAAAAATTAATTTCAGTTCAAGATAAAGAGATCAAAAAAATAAGCTGACAAGTTTCCTTCATTTTTATTAGAAAGCACTATGCTATGTTTGAGTTTTTTAAAAGGAAAGATCCTGGGTGAGGCTAGTCCAGGAGTCACGAGGACCTGAGTTCAAATTTGGCCTCAGACACTCAACAAAAAACTAGCCTTGTGACCTTGGGCAAGTCACTTAACCCCAATTGCCCTACCTTCCCCCCTCCAAAAAATGAAAAAAATAAAATAAAAGGAAAGATCCAGAGTTACAGAGAATGTGCAGATCAGTACCTGGTATATGGAAAGTCACTATTGGGGATATCCCTGCATCACTCAAATCACAGGTCAGGTCTATTTCCATATCTCTACTATTTATGTAGTTTATAAAACCCTTTGTTGTTAAAATGATATGCAGCACACCTAGAACAGTTATAGCTCCAGAATCTCAAGATGATAGGGGGGGCCTGCAACTATTTCAGGTTCCCTCTTATTTTTTACCATCCCAAAGAAGTCTTCAACTATATTTAGCCAAAAGGAAGTTTTGGTTTCATAGATTTAGAGTGAGAAAGGACCTCAGAAGTCATCAACTATAATCCTCTTATATTGCTGATAAGAAAACTGATGCACAAAGAGATTAAGGGACATACACATAACAATGAGGATTCAAACCCAGAGGTTTTGATTCAGATTCCTTCTTTTCTGATCTTCTCATTCCGTTTTCTTCATTGTATAGTGCTGTCCCCTCAAAAAGGAAAAGCCATACATGTACAGTCTGACTACTGAATTGCTGGACCTCTGGGTTAAATATTATGGAGTTGACAATTATATTTCTAAAAATGTTATTATATAATTATATATCTGAATTATATAATCTGATATAATCTGATCCAAATTGGAACAGACTTTTTCAACAGAAATAACAGAGGTTACATTCTTGGCCCAGGAAATGCTGATGAACAACTTTTATAAAAATAGTGTCAAAACTATAAATTAAGCAAAAATAAAATATACAGTAACACAGTGTATAGAGTGATGGGCCTGGAGTCAGGAAGACTGGAGTTCAAATTTTGACTCAGACACTTACCTGACCCTGGAGGCAAGTTATTGAACTTCATTCAGCCACAGTTATCAGTAAAGTGGGTTTAATATTAACACCTACTTTAGAAGGTTGTTATCAGAATCAAAAGATATGATATCATCTTGATGACAAGATAGCTTTTATTAGAAGCAGTTAGGTGGTACAGTGGATAAATAGGGACTGGAGGAATGAAGATTTGCATTTAAATTTTGACTACCATGTTTCCCCAATAATAAGACCTATCCCGAAAATAAGCCCTCCCCTTACTGTGTAAGATTCCTCTAAAATAATCCCTCCCCTGAAAATAAGCCCTATTGAGATTGCTACTGTAGTGAAGGTGATCCCCTGCGCTACATGCTACATTACGGTACCCTCTGTATGCACCGTCTCCCCCCCCCACCCCCACCCCCCCGGTGAAACGCACGCCGCGCTCCGAGCTGCAGCAGTGAGCGCGTCATCCTGTTCTTCCCCAGTGATTTGCTTGCTGGCGCCATTGAGAGCAGTGCCGCGGAGGAGAGCTGAGGCAGAACAACATAAGCCCTCCCTGAAAATAAGCCCTCTGGTGTTTTTCTTTCCAAAAAAAAATAATAAGACAGTGTCTTATTATTGGGGAAACACAGTAAGACATTTGCTAGCCATCTGACTCTGAACAAGTCATTTAACTTCTATTAACCTCCTTTTCCTCAACTGCATCTGTTGCAGGTTGCTGTGAAGACCAAATGAAATAATACTTGTAAAGAATTTAACACAATGCCTAAAATAATGCTTGTAAAGAACTTAGCACAATACCTAATATATACTTGGTGCTTAATAAATGCTTGTGTCCCTCCTTTTTCTTTCTTACCTATAAAAACTTTCAAAATTAGAGGTAAATCTATTAAGTAAAATGCTAGTAAACCTAATACATTAAATTTAGCAGTTCTCAAAGAGTGTAATATGGATCAAAATTTTGAATGTTAAATTATTACAGAGAAAATAATATTTCTAAATAATTTTATTTAATATATTTTTTACTTATAATGTACACTTAGTATGTTAAATACGTAATTTGCAAAATAAACAAAACCACAGAGTTGCTTACTTTAACTCAAGATTTTTCACTGAAAGTGTTTGACATACTGAACTTCAACAATATACAGTAAACAAATAGAACATTTACTGAATATATAGCCAATATATCAAAGGATAAACTATCTTTGTGTTGCTATGAGAAATAAACATTCACTACACATCATATGTAAAATAATATAACATGGCAATTATTGACACATATACAGGGGACCTTGGTGAAGTAGTTAAATAAAGTGAAACTGATTTTTGCCTCTTCCTCTTTTTCTTTTAAAATATTACTTGTTATAAATGAAAGAATGATGATCAAAAACTATATATACAAATGAAATAAGCAAAATAATAAGTTTTTTTAAAAAAATTTATTCCTGACAGAATTTTTTAAAATGTCAATGCTGAAAATTAGGTCAACTATATTGACATTTTATTTACTCGAGATAAATTAACATGCTCCTTTATTACTTAATAAATGCCTGGGGGTGAGGGTGGGGGGGGAGATGGCAAATGTGTCACTCAAAGCTTTTGGCTTCTTTTTATATTCATTAGATAATCTGTCTCTTGGGTTAGTGCCTAATTGTGAGAGAATTTGAAGAAGGAAAACCTTATCTTCTTTCTTCTTGTTATGAAATGAGGAAAAAACTATTAGCAGCACCTGATGGCATTTTTAAGAATGAGGAACTTTATATTTGTCAGTCAAGTAATAATTCTGCATGAAGCATTAATTTACAAAAATAAAATAACATTTCAAAAACCTGAATCATATATATGACCAAACAAAATTTCAAGTGATCAGCAGATCATTTGGAAAATAGGCAGCCAGGTGGCTCGGCGAGTAAGAGCACCAGCCCCAGTGTCAGGATGACCTGGGGATCGAATCTGGGCTCAGATACTTAGCACCACACCCAGAAATAAGTGCTGTGTGACCTTGAGCAAGTTACTTAACCCCAATTACTTAAAAAAAATTCTCTGGGGGCAGCTAGTTGGCACAGTGAGTAAAGCGCTGGCCCCGGACTCAGAAGGACCCGAGTTCGGTTGTGGCCTCAGACAACACCCACAGAAAAAAACTAGCCGTGTAACCTTGGGCAAGTTACTTAACCCCAATTGTCCTCCAAAAAGGCAAAAAAAAATTTTTTTTCTGATGGAACTCAAAAAAACCCCCAATCATATTAAAAATGAATCTATGTAATAATACTTGTGAGACCATTCAAGTTTTTTTGCTCCTAAACCTATAATTATTGGATCTTAAACCAATCAGAATTCATCTATTCCTTGAGGATCATAGTTCTCCCTCCTCCTAATCCCTATGGTGGCACTACTATGCATTCCACATGGAGAAGGGAAATTTCTTTTTAGAATTTGCTGTTTAATACAGACATCAAATATTAACTATAATAACTAACCAAGATGTTTCCTCATTATCAGAACCAACTCTGATTCTCTAATCCATTTCTTAAAAGCCACTAATGGCAACTCCATTTAGGTTGGCTTTACATCCTTTAATGTTCCTTTTTCTTTTAAAAAGCAAAAAACCCCAACATATTTGGTACAACAGCAAATTGCTAATAGAATCAGAGCATGTACCCAGACTTTGGTCTAGTTGTTGTAAAATAAATGTGTCTGCTCTGTTTTCACATTTATCTTAGTGTTATAGACCACTGGGGCACAAATTGCCTCTATTAATGTTATCACTTAATTAACATTCAAATTAAAAATGACATTAAGTACAACAATCTGTGAAAATAAGTCAGTATGACTCCATTTTAATAACAAGGGCTCCTCCATGAAATAAGCTTTTCTTGGCACTGTGAAAAAATTCTATGCCTAAAAAAAGAGTAAAATAAAAACTACCTCCTAGAGACCAACCTGGGGCAAACAACAACCTCAAATTTAAGAGAAGTCTTTCTGCTTCAGAATACCTCACCTCTAACTCTTGCTCCCTTTGCAGTGCAAATTGTTTGAAGGACTTGACAATAAGGCCAGCATTAGAGCAATCATAGACGAAAATGGAAGGGCTGCCCATCCAAGTCTGTAGATCATATATGGAGAGTGGAATATATTGAGTATAGTTCTGGAAAACAAAAACAAAATAAATATACATTACTTATGCATTGGAAGAACTATAGATACAGTTCCCTTTCCCAGGCTGCATTTTTAAAAGCTATTATCAAACTTAAATGAGTTTTAAATGTATAATTTTGCAACAGTGAAAAGAACAGTACATAAATTATTAATCTCAATTTTCAGTAATTCAAAAAAGGTCCCTATTATGTTTTGCTATGATAGGTTCTGGGTCGTAAGAGACTTTTTTTCCTGACTTACTTCTTGGGATGGTGGGGTCTGCCAGGTAAGGGAGGGAGGTATCTTCCTCTTACCAATCTAAGACATTATAAATTCACAAGACATAATCACAGAAGATGAGGTGTTAGTGTGTTACTATAGAAGAAGAAAAAATTGGCCATTGCACTACTGTTCTGGAGAGAATTAATACCTTGCGTATTCCAGGCCAATAATAGATCCAAGTATAACTATCAGGGAAAAACTATGTTTAAAAGTGGAGTACTTTGTCTAGGAAACACCTCAAGCAGTAGCTGAAGAGTCAATTTGAGAGGTCTTGAGGCCTAGCTAAAGTAGCAGAGACATATACTCCAGCCAGACATGTAACTGGAGGCCAGAAGCAATTTCAAAGCATAAGGCCTCTGAAGAAGACAGAAGAGATACCTAGCCTCAGAAACTGAGAATTGAGCTGAAGGTAGGAGCAGACCTTTGGAGCAGGGTTGAATGACCATGCCAGCAAAGGCTCTGCTAAGGGGGAAACTTTCAGAGGACATGACAAGAGAGAAATTACTTTCAGGCCAGCATAACCTTAGTAGTGAGTAGCCTCACTCACATGTGTTCTGTACATTTACTTATTTACACAGCTACATGATTCCATGTTTGTAACCATACTTCCCACAGGCTGTGCATATTTCTAGCAGAGTACACCTCAGATTTATGGGTGGTTTTTGTAGCTATTATTTTTGCTATGCCATGTTAGTAATAAATTCCTCTGCTTCGATTTAATTGGGTCAACTGGTGGGCTGTTAATATAAAACACATCAGTAGAGGCTTGTCAGGGGAGGGTTGGATAAGCCTTTATATAGTGTCTATTATATACCAGATGCTGTGTTAAGTACTTTTTACAAATATGAACTCATTTGATTCTCATAATAAACCATGTAAGATGAGTGCTATTATTATCCCCACTTTATAGTTGAGGAAACTGAGGCAAAGAGATTATATGACATGCATGCTCAGTCATAGAACTAGTAAGTATCAATACAGATTTGAACAAGTTTTCCAGATTCCAGACTAAAGGCTCTATCCACTATGCAAATAGTTCTGTGGTTCCCAGTACCTAAAAGACTGTGCATTATGCCAAGTGCTTAATAAATTAATTGTGACCTATATTATATACACCAATAATAAACATTATAATACAATAGTAAACTGGATCCCCCCAAAATAGAAGAAAGTGACAATAAGAGACCAAATGAGAAAAAACCATCTCTTAGAATAATACAATTATAGAAATATAGAGGTTAGAAGGAACTTCAGCTTCTCTAACACTTTCATTTTAGAGATGAATAATTACAGAAAGATCAAGTGACTTCCCAAATGTCACAAAGTTTGTTAGTAGTCAGGTTCCATGACTATGACCCACTACATCAGACTGTTTCTTGCTGTTTGAATATTTTCATATGTGAATTCTATGTGCCCATTTTGCCTCTTACCATATTACAAACTCCTTACAGTTGTAGGTAAGACTTTTACTTCATTTCTACCATCCCTTCAATAGTGCCTAGTAAAGTCAACAAATGTTGTTTTTGCTGCTAATAAATACAGAGCAGCAATAAGGAAGAGGATTACTACATAAGCCAAAATTCTTAAGGAAGTTTTTATAATGCTATTTATATAAAATATTAGATATTATATAAATTTTTCAATACCCTGTGCTCTATGATTCTCCAATATGACATCTCATTAGTCACAGACATAGCTTCTGAGATGCAGTCAAGTCAATTGGCTAGCTTGAAACCCATAGTCATTATCTTTCCTTGGTACACATTAAGAATTTTATGCTAATTGAGGCCAAATGACATTCTGACATCATTTGTGTATGTGAAACAGTTAATAAGATACTTGGTTCTAATCCTTCTTTTCAGAATACATGTTTGTGAAAATTTAGGTGAGACGATAACAGATTTAAAGATACACAGAACCATTAAGTGCTTAAAATGCTTCCCTGAAAAATGTCACATTTAATATTAATTTTCTTGACATTACTATGTTAGTGACATTTTTATTTTTTTTAAATAACATTTTCCCACTTGGACAACAAATACACTAGCATTCTGACTATACTTGGGTCTATGTATGTGCCTGAGACAAAAGCTTTATAATAATTAAGAATGGAGAGAGTTATCATGCTTATGAGTAGCTTTGCCAATAATAATTCAATTAACAAAAAAACCCAGCAACAACAACCATCCTTGGAACCTGTCAGACTTTTTGCAACAACCATTTCCTTCTCAAATAATATATTGTTTTCAAGAATTTGCTTATTTTTTTAAAATGATAAAATTTTGAATGCTTTGTTTCATTTACATATAACAAGCATATTGGGAAGGGCCACCTAGCGCTCTTATTTTTTGGTAAGAAAGATGAAAACAGGTTTATATCAGAGAGAAAGTTGGCAGAGTACTTTGTTAGTATGTAATAATCACTGTGAAACAATACTATGAATTATTTCAGCCCTTTAAAATAATACTTATAGATCTCAATAAGGCAGGGTTTCAATTCTGTTGCTCTGTATATTAAAGATGGTGCATTAGCTTTCTATTTCTTGATTTAATTTTTTTACCTGTAAACATAGATAACCAGAGATTTGCTACACCTTTCATCCTCTGGGTTTTTTCCACTTTAATTTCTTCACTTCTAAAGCCTCTATAATCTTTTGAGAGATGCTGAAATGTTACTTTGTCTTATATATTGCTTTTATTCTTTATATATTGTGAAATTCTGAAACTGTTACTTTCAATAGCTGAATAAGGGAATTAAGAATCTCTAGTGAACTTTTATTTTCCAGATTTCCTTCCATATGTTTCCTTTTTTGTTGTCTCCTTTAATGGGGGAATATCACATTCAACTTTTCTCCTACATGTACTATCAACTAGATGGGACTGGTATTTGCAATGCATTCTTCTAGACCTTCAATGGCTTTCCCAAATTCTTCTGCTATGGTGGTGTCTTTAGTGGCATTTCTTGGTTCTACCACCTTTCATGCTGTGATTCTTAAGACTATAATAGCACTTTTAGTCCATTAGTTGGATTCACATTGTCCAATACAAAAAGGGCTTTTCAGATTTATAATTTTTTCATGCCCACCTCTTTTTAAAAATCAGGTGCTGTTTATCATCTGCTTAGTTATTTGGGTATACTTATTGTAATTTACATTTTCAATGACCTCAAGATTTCTAATTTTGCAGGTCCCTTCAACTTCATCCCTTATTTCATCTAAACAGGGTATAAGGATAAAGGTATTACTCTATGATTCTCTTACACTTGTTGGTAACCTGTTATGTGACTTAACAACTAATATTATCCTTGATTAAATACAAAAACAAGTATAAAGCCTTTGTCTATAAATGGTGAGAAAATTTCCAAATTTGTGATGAATTCTTTTTGAAATGGATCTGTGATTTCACCTTTATTGGGACCAACTTCTATGAAATAGGTAAACTTTGCCTACCAGTGCATTTCAGCACCATCTCTGCAACTTCTAGTCTCAAAGAGTTGCACTTGATCAGGTATCCCCTCCTTGTCAAAATGGTCATCACAATGGCTTGCAGAGGAGTTGTTTGGAAACTTAGGCCTTTCATCTAATTCTTAGATTCAAAGAGTAGCTTTATAACACTAGCTAAAGTGCTAACCCAATTAACATTGAAACTTTAAATTAATTGGCCAGCATTTCAGAATTCATACCAAGGTAGTCTTCTGGGAGATAGTGTTGTTGTCACAATAAACTGGCTGGAATTTCCTTACTCTCCTGTTCCCCCACCCCCACTCCTGTGTCTCTGTCTCTCTATTGTCTCTCTCCATGGACAAAGGGTTGGCCTTGAGAAAATTCTCATTGTCATTATGTCTCATTAATTCCCATTGAAATTTAATGATACATTAAAAACAGATGTTTTGAAAGATTCTTTTCCATGTTCAATTCCCAGTGCTTCTCATTTATTTTCATTGCTGATCTCTCTCATGATATTCTTATTATAGGTGCCGAAGCTGAAGGGGAATCCAGTGCACCTGGACTTAGAGTAAAGGTACAACATGGCTAAAAATGGGCATTTACTTTTTTGTCACCTGGTACATACAGCTTCTTGCACTGCCTCAAAGATTCTTTACAACTTAGTAAGAAGAGTGGAATGAGTGGAGCACTAACTACTGATGCAGTTGTGAGCTACTCCAGCCATTCTGGAGAACAATTTGGAAGATGCCCAGAGATCATTATGCATACCCTTTCACTCAGCAATATTGTTACTACTAGTTCTGTATCCCACAGATATCAAAGAAAAGGGAAAAGGACATTTTTTGTCTATTTGGACAAAAATATTTATAAGCAGTTCTTTTTGAGATGGCAAAGAATTAGAAATTAAGGAGACGTCCATCAAGCAGTGAATGGCTGATTGTGATGGAATACTACTGTACTATAAAAAATGAAAAGCAAGACAATTTCAGAAAAACCTGAGAAGTCTTATATGTACTGAAGCCAGGTAAAGTAAGCAAAACCAGGAGAACATTGTACACAGTAACAGCAATATTTTAAGGATAATCCACTGTGAATGACTTAGCTACTCTGAATAAGACAATGATCCAAGACAATCCCAAAGGACCCATGATGAAAAAAGCTATCCACCTCCAGAGAGAAGTGATGAACTCTGAAAAAAAAAATTAAAAAAAAAACAAAAAAAAAAAAAAAACCAACTTAGTAAAAAGAAAGGCAAGGCAGGTTAAAAAAAAAATGAAGCCAGTTCCAAAGCAAACCAATGATAATGTAAGATTAGAGAGGCAAAAGACAGAAAAGTGAGTTTGGCAATATAATGATGAAAAGGATTATTCAAGGCACATGGCAGTTTTGGAATATTCATTCTGAACAATGATGTGAGATTTGTTTGTTATTAGTTTAAATTAAGCTATCTTATATTGATTGAAACAAACATCTTTAGCTATTCTCATCTTGCCATATCGATACATAAATCATCATCTTACCCACAAAACTAGAGCCCAAGTTTTATATTTCCTTTATATTGCTCTGCATTTTGTGAAACAAAGCAGACATTAAAAAAAATGTTCATTGAATGTCAAACTGCAATTGTATTTTCCCTTTCAAATCCAGAAGGGATACCTTAAACAGTGAGACAATAGAATTTTTTTTTCTATCAAACACATCACCAAATCCTGCCCTTACCTGTGTCCATGTTCTGGCCACATAGAAGAGACCTGCTATACAAGCCTAAATTGTACAGTTACTCTACACAATTGGAAAAAATTATTTATAGAGTCATTATGTGAAAGACATTGCAAAATATATGAACACCATCTTTTTATCACGATTATTAAATGTTAGGTACCATACAGAATATACAAAAGCAATTCTGTTAACCATATACAAATACAAATTGTCATCCTTACTGCATTCCTCAGTGTGCCTGAATGAACATTAAAGATAGTTTGGAAGGACACTGTAATGGTGAGCATAGTGTACTAGAGTCAATCAATCAATAAACATTTGTATTCTGCCAAGCACTACAAAAAGAGACAAAAGACAGTACTTTCACTCAAGAAGTTTACAATCAAATAGGGAAGATAATATGTAAAAAACAATACATACAAAGCAAGAATACATACAAGCAGAGGAAAGGCACTAGAATTAAGATGAATTGGGGAAAGCTTCCTGTAGAAGTTGGGTTTTAGCTGGGACTCAGAAGAGTCAAGTGGATCAGAAGCAGGAGGGGAAGATGGAGAGCTTTCCAGAAATGGGGAATAAGACTGAGAAAATGCCTGGAATTGTTCCTTGATCAAAGAGTACAGGGTAGGGATTAAGCTGCAAGAAAACTAGAACCCTAGGAGGGAGATAACTTGTGAAGGGCTTTGAATAACAAACCAAAACATTCTGCATTTGATCCTAGAAGCAACAGGAAGGCACTGGTATTTATTAAGTTTAGGTGGAGGGGGTCACCTGGTCAGAAAATCACTTTAGTGGATGAATGGAAGAAGGATTGGAGTAGGGAGAGACCTGAGGCAAGCAGACCCAATCAACAGGCAGTTGTGGTAGTCCACATGTGAGGTGATGAGATTCAATGAATTCTAGTCTCAAACTCTGCAACTGAGTGATTTGGGGCAAGTAATTTCTCATCTATGGGCCTAAAGTTTCCTCATTAGAAACAGGAGAGGTTAGGATTAGATGATCTCCAAGCTCTCTAGAGCTAGAGCTCTAACATTCTCTGATTCTACAATAATGCTAAGAATTACAATAAAGAATTTATCAGTCTTCTCCTTCTGGGTTACAGTCTAAATTTATTTTTTGATATTAAAAAACATATAATGTTATACTGACTTTCAGATATATTAAATAAATTAAAAACTCATACACTTACTAGCTGTGTGACCCTGGGCAAGTCATTCAACCCTGTTTGCTTCTGCTTCCTCATCTGTCAAATGAGCTGGAGAAGGAAATGGCAAACCCCTCCTGCATCTTTTGCCAAGAAAACCCCAAACAGGATCATGAAGTCTGAAACGACTGAAAATGACTAAACAACAACAAAAAATGTTTTTTAAACATACTAGTATGTGTAAAGAAGCTATGACAAACAACTTTCTGCCTATAACAGGGTCTTTTTTCATGCCCTTAAGTAATTTTAACAGATGCAAAAACAATGCAGTATGCTAGAGTTTCTCTTCAACATTATAAATCAATGAGAACAACACAACTAGCATTTCTGCAATAATTTAAAGACTGCAAATCACTTTATATATGCTATGCCTTTTGAGCTTCACAAAAATTCTTTGGGGTCAGTACTGAGGTTATCCATTATACCCATTTACTGATGCTCAGAAAAATTAAGGGACTTGTCAGTGGTCAAAGTCCTGCAATCCAGGAGCGAAATTTTAACGGAGGTCTTTCTGGCTCAATAGTAGTCTATCTACTATGTCCTCATTGCCTCTCACTGAAAAGAGGGCTAAATGTTAAGGAGTATAGTTGGTACATAATAACCACCCTACTGTATCTCAAATTTCATGAGGACAGGGACAATGAGCCCTGTCAAAATCTTCAATTACTTAACACAAAAAAATGTTCCTTGCAAATAACTTGCCAGATACATTTTCTTTCATAAATCAATCAACAACAACAAACAACAAAAAACCAGACAGTGTAATATCATGGATAAAAGATCAGCCTTGGAAGGCTTAGTTTCAAGACCCGTCTCTAACAAATTCTATATGTGACCCTGGGCATGATTGAGGCAACTCTCTAAGAAATTGAAAGATACTTGCTAATTTCAATGAGTAGGGATAGAGATAGATTCCTCAATAAAACAGTGACGAAAACACAGATATAGAGGGGAAAAAATTAAAAACAAAATAAAGAAAAAATCCTGCTATTTTGGTTAATCATTTAGTCTTTTATAAGTCTGGCTTAAGTGTTAATCAGCCCCTCAAAAACAGATCAACTTTGAAAACCTAAGAAACTGAATCTATAAAGATGAAAAGCATACCTGGTGACACTACCAAGAAACAAAGAACCTGTGGGATCTGTCCTGAAATAGTCTGCCAGTCTCTCCTTTCTTCTATACTATATTAACAATAACTATCTACAAATGACAATAAGCTGTTTCCCTTGAATAAAATAAACATTTTCTTTAAAATATCAAATGTGCATATGTTGAGACTAGCAATGCTGTAGTAGCTTGGGAGACTGTATTACTTTACTACCATCTAGTTCATTAATTACTGTAAAATAAGAAAAATTACTTCAGGGGCTAACTGTTGCAAAACTCAGACATTCTAAACCATATTAGCTTATCTCTAAAAAGCAAAAACTGTCTGTGTCAAAGTAAAGAATGGAATTATAGTCATACAATCTTTCAGTGACTGGCCTAGAGAATTATAGCTTTTATCCTACAGTGAACAATTCTAGGATTTTTTTCTTTAGCCGGTCTGGGGTGGTCGGTGTGTGGAGAAAAATTAAAAAGGAAAAAGTAGAAAAATGGAACATGTGAGTTTTTCTTTGCATTGTCTCTATGAATTCGAAAACTCGTGAAAGTTGACTGAAAAAAATTTACATGGTGTTTTTAATGTTTGACATAGACCCTGGAATATAGGTGCTACAATATATCATTATCCTCACTTTACATATAAAAAACTGAAGTTAAGATATTTAAAGTGACTTGCCCAGGATCATATAAACTAATACCCTCCCACCCCCTTAGTTCAATTTTATTTTCAGTTCTGATTTTTCTTGATCTCTGCTTTCCCACTCAGTAACTACTAATTAACCCATTGAGAAGGTAAAAAAAAAAAACCCTAAAACCTATTACAAAAAAGTATAGTAATGCTTCTGCATTAGACATGTCCCAAAGAAGAACAAAAGAAAGAAGGAAGGAAGGAAGGGAGAAAGAAAGAAAGAAAGAAAGAAAGAAAGAAAGAAAGAAAGAAAGAAAGAAAGAAAGAAAGAAAGAAAGAAAGGAAGGAAGGAAGGAAGGAAGGAAGGAAGGAAGGAAGGAAGGAAGGAAGGAAGGAAGGAAGGAAGGAAGGAAGGAAGGAAGGAAGGAAGGAAGGAAGGAAGAAAGAAGAGAAAATATGCTTCAATCTGTACTCTTAATGCATTGGTTCTCTACAATGCTTTCCATCTTGACTTCTCTGGAACTGTGATTTGTTATTGTGTTAATGAGATTACTAAGTCTTTCAAAGGTGAGAATCTTTACAATATTGTTTTTCTGTACAAACTGCTCTCCTAGTTCTGTTCAATGAATGCTGCATTAGTTCATACAAGTCTTCCCAGGTTTTAATGAAATGATCCCCTTCATTCCATATAGCACATTAGTTTTCCATTGCATTCAGACACCAAAATTTCTTCAGTCATTCCCCAATTAACAGGCATTCCTCAGTTTCAATTCTTTGCTATCACAAAAAGAGCTGCTATATATATTTTTATACATATATGTCCATTTCTTCTTTCTTTGATCTCTTTGGGGAAAAGACGAAAGTGCAGAATTGCTGGGTTAAGGGGTAGCAGTTTAAAAACTTTATAGGCATAGTTGGAAATTGCTTTCCAGAATAGTTGGACTACTTCATAGCAAAAGTACATTAATGAACCTAGGTTCTGTTTTCCCACATACCCTCATTTTCCTTTTTTATCATCATGATCAATCTAATAGGTATAAGTTGGTATCTCAAAGTTGTTTTAATTAGTACTTCTCGATGTATGAATGATTTAGACCATTTTTTCTTTCTTTCTTTTTCTTTTTTTGTTTCGCTCTTTGGAGGAGGGAAAGCAGGGCAATTGGGGTTAAGTGACTTGCCCAAGTTCATATGTCTAGTAAAGTGTTAAGTGTCTGAGGCTGGATTTGAACTCAGGTCCTCCTGACTCCAGGGTTGATGCTCTATTCACTGCTCAACCTAGCAGCCCCTACAGCATTTTGTGATATAGCTATTAATAGCTTAGATATTTTCCTCTGAAAACTGTGTATTCATATCCCTTGACCATTTGTCAATTAAGGTATAGTTCTTTTTCTTGTTAATTTGAGTGGGGTTTTTATATATTTTAAAAACAAGACCTTTATAAAAGAAATTTGAATAAAAATTTTTCCCAGATTTTTGCTTTTCTTCTCACTTTAATTGATTTTGCTTATGAAAAAGCTTTTTAATTTAATAAAATCAATATTACCCATTTTGCATCCTGTTAACCTCTCTATCTGGTTTCATTATTTCTTTCCCTATCCATAAATCTAACATGTAGTTTCCACACTCCACTAATCTGCTTACCCTTTATGTCTAAATAATCTACTCATTTTGAGCTTATTTTGGAATATAGTGTGAAACATTAGCCTATACCAGGTTTCTGCCACATTACTTTCCAGTTTTTGTCAAATAGTGAGTTTTTACCCTAATAGCTGGGTTCTCTGGATATATTAAACACTGAATTACTATACTCATTTGTTTCTGAATACTATGCACCAAACCTATTACACTGAAAAAAAAACTCCATATTTCTTAACCAGTATCAAAATGTTTCAATAATTGAAATTTTATAGTCAAGTGTGACATTTGGTATTGTTGGTCACTTCCCTTCCCTCCCGCTTTTTTTCACTGATTCCCTTGACATTCTTGATCTTTTGCTCCTGTACATGAATTATTGTTTATTCTAGCCCTAAAATGCAATTCTTTGGTAGCTTAATTGGTATGGCATTGAGTAAGTAAATTAATTTAGATAGTACTGTCATATTTATTAGATTGGCTTAGCCTACCAATGCATGGTTATATTCCTCTAATTATTTAGGTCTGTCTTTACTTGTGTGAAGAGCATTTTGTAACTGTGTTTATATAGTTTCTGCTTGTCTTGGCAGTCAGACTCACAAGTATTTTATAATCTATATATATGAAATTTTTCTAATTCTTCCTGCTGGGGCTTGGTTAAATATAGAAATATGGATGATTTATATGGCTTTTATTTTCTATATTGCAACTTTGCTAAAGTTGTTCATTGTCTTTTGATTCTTTTTTAGTTGATTCTAGGATTCGCTACATAAATCATAATATCATCTGCAAAAAATAAGTTTTGTTTCCTTGTTGCGTATGCCTATTCCTTTCATTTTAAAAAATATTACTGCTACTGTTCACATTTCTAGTACAATATAATCAACATCCTTGCTTGACCCCTGATCTTAATGGAATGGCTCCTAGCAGATTATTCCCATTACCTTTCATTCTAGATTGATACTACTTATCTTAAGGAAAGCTCCATTTATTGCTATGCTTTATAGTGTTTTTAACAAGAATGGACATTGTATTTTATCAAAAGATTTTTCTCGAGGGGGGCTAGGTGGCTCAGCAAGTAAAGCACTGGCCCTGGAGTCGGGAGGATCTGAGTTCGGTTTCGGCCTCAGACACTTCACAGACACACTAAAAACTAGCCATGTTACCTTGGGAAAGTTACTTAACCCCAATTGCCCTCCAAAAAGCAAAGAAAAAAAAAAGATTTTTCTGTATCTATTGAAATATTATATGATTGCTGCTATTTGTTATTAATATAGTCAATTATCTCATAATTTTCCTAGTATTGAACCAATCCTGTATTACTGATATAAATTCACATATGATCTTTGTGATCTACTACTGTAATATCTTTATTAGCATGTTAAAATTTCTGCATGTACATTCATTAGGGAAATTAGTCTATAGTTTTCCTTCTGTTTTTGCTCTGCATGGTTTGAATATCAAGATCTTATTTGTATCAGAGAAGGAATTTAGTAGGGCTCCTTCTTTACCTATGTTTTTGGAAACAGTTTACATATACTAGAATTGTTCTCTAAATATTTGGTACAACTTGCTTATAAGTCCATCTTGATCTGAGGGGTTCTCTGGGAGTTAATTTATAGCTTGTTGAATGTCTTTTTCTAAAATAGGGTGCCTGAAGTATTCTAATTTTACTCTTTAAGACTGGGAAATTTATATTTTTATAAGTATTTAATTTCATTTAATCACTAGCTTTATTGGCACAAAAGTAGGCAAAATAGCTACTAATAATTACTTTTATTTCTTATTCATTGGTTATGACTTCACCTTTTTCATTTCTGATAGTGGCAATTTGGTTTTTCACATAAAAAAAAAAGTCAAAGTAGTTAATTGCTGTCTATTTTACTATTTGCTCTACCCACCCAAAAAAAGCTTTTATTATATATTATAGTTATCCCTTCTGCATCATTGAAGTCAGGTGCATGGCACCCCTGCAATCTAGAAAATCCATGAAAAATCCATGAGGGTAGAACCTTCAACTTCAATTTTCGTTTACAATATTATGAGAACTTAGCCTTTTCTTGTATGATGCCAGAGTTGACAGGAATGTCTTTTTATAACAATCTGACATTTCTGAGTTTTTAAGTTTTTTCTGTGTCATCTGCTGGCCTTTGTATGTCATCTACGGCTTCCACAAAACTTCCATTTAATTTCTTATGCCAACCTGCAAAATATTGAAACCATGATGGGGAAAATCCAATGTGAAAGGGATAACTGTTGTTCATTTTGTTTGTATGTTTTTACTTTTAATTTTGTTAATCTTTCCTTTGATTTTCAGGATTTCTATTATGGATTTTAATTGTTTTTTTTTCTTTTTTTTGCTTTTTGGAGAGTGGAAGGCAAGGGCATTTGGGATTAAGTGACTTGCCCAAGGTCACATGGCTAGTTTGTGTTAAGCGTCTGAGGCCGAATTTGAACTCAGGTCCTCCTGACTCCAGGGCCAGTGCTCTATTCAGTGTGCCACCTAGCCGCCCCTAAAATGGTATCTGGGAACCCCTTCATATTTAAGTCCCTCTTACTTTTTCCATTTTCTTTCTTTTTTTTTGGAGGGCAATTGGTGTTAGGTGACTTGCCCAAAGTTACATGGCTAGTGTGTCAAGTGTCTGAGGCTGGATTTGAACTCAGGTCCTCCTGACTCCAGGGCCAGTGTTCTATTCACTGTACCACCTAGCTGCCCCAAAGGTGCTTCTTATAAACAACACATTGTTGGAATCTGGTATCTTCTTCCATTTTAGGAGTGAATTAATCCCATTCACATTCATGGTTATGATTGCTGTGTATTTCCTCCATCCTATTATCTTTTACTTATTTTTCTCTTTTTTACCCTGTCCTCTCTTCAAGAGTTTATTTTGCTTCCAACTGATGAATGGCTTAAACTATCCACCTTGTTATTCTCCTTCTTTCAATTAGTCCCTTTCCCTCCTTTTTCCTTTTGGATAAGATTTATTTCTGTACCCAAAAGTGTGTTTATATGTATTCTTTCCTCCTTTAACTAGTTCAGATGAGAGTGAAGTTCAAGTTTTGTCTGCTCCACCCCCTGTCACCCCCATACTCCCTGACTTTGTTGTTGAAACTCGAGAGGTAGATTCAGAACCAAAGACTTCCTGACTCCCTTCCTACTACATAATACTGTTCAACAACATTCTCAAAAGTGCTTTAGATATGTAACTTCAGCAGTAACTAGACATAGACAATTCTCATTAAGGATATATTTTTTCTTTTAAAAAACATATATAAGACATTTTCATTGCAAATAAAGGAAGATGACTTTAAATAATTTATTCATTACACTTGTCTTTATCAAAAAACTAGACTTGCTTCATAGAAGCATTAGAAGATTAAGCTATCCACAAAGGCACTTGTATAATAGCAAAGAGAAGTTCTGAAAAATTAAATGCAAGAAAATATGGAAGCTATGGATTTTTCTAATATTAGGTTAATGTGACTACTGACCTATCATTATCTTTAACCTAAATTACTTTAGAAGTTCTTATGGATCCCTTGGGAAAATGAACCATGAGTAAAACAAAACAGATTGAGATTTGAGAGGTTTTTTTTTTTTTATTTAGGCTGAAATAATACTTCCTGAAGGTTTTATCCTTTTTAATCTACATGTAAGAATGTGGAATGCATAATCCCTCATAAATATATTATTGCCATAAAAGAAGGGATCTCAGAGTCACACAATCCTATTGGAAACATAATGGCCTCTGGCATAAAGGCAGAGAAAATACTTGCTGAGTTTCTGGCAGAGAACTGCAATTCCACTGACTAGTGCTATAATTAAAATCAAGGAGAAAACAATCCCTTTGCTATTCCCTATAATCCAAATAGAATGCTAAGAGATACACTAGAAAATGTCAAATGCACTAATTGAGCATGATTTCTGCATTTGTAGTAGTTACCTGATTTTATAGATTTATATATTATATATTTATATTCTATAAATTCTATAAATATATATATATATTTATATTCTATATAAATATATATTCATATTCTATAAATTTATAGATTTATATATAAATAGCATGGATAAAGATCTTACTTTGGGTCAAAATAGGAATTTGGCCTCCTGGGGAATCAGAGCATTCTCAGATTGAAGTTTGAGAAACCCTGATCTTTAGATCTAGCACTTCATCTTACTATAATATATGGTCTGCTAATCTAAAAACCCTAACATGAGATATTAACTGATTATTTGTCTTGGTCATTAGGCTAGGCCCTAACCATTAGGATATCTTCCTGCTTCAGAAAACTGATATAGGTATTCTTCATGCTATTGCTTTTTTACTATCACCATCCCTGGCACCAGCACCTATAATGTTTTCCAGCAGGAAATTTTACCATCTAGTCATGATGCATCTTTTATAAAGGAGTGGTTTATTCACAAGAGAGCAAGGTATTTAAATATGTATGGATACAAATTTAAGGTAATTACAGAAAGTGAAAAGTTAGATAGACATCAAGTAAATTAAGCTAGACATAGTTAACATTCCTTGAGCTGAATTGATTCACATTCAAATAAATCATCTTGTCATCATCAGAAATGGCCTTTTTCACTCTAATGAGTGCACTAGTCTCCAAGTTAGGATTTGTGCGCCTCATTCATTATCCTGATATTCATCCTTTTGATAACTCTAGGATCTCCCCTCTAATCAAGAAGCCTCCAGATGATTGGCAAGGTTTTGGTGTTTAACATATACATCCTCATATTCCCAATGCTTTTGAGACTGATTTTCAAGCAGGTGGCTTAAATCCATTTTTGATCAAGAAGAGTATTCCAGCTAAAAAAACAAGCTAACTAAGAAGTCAGGGAGGGTATATGTATCATCTGTGTGTTCCTAAAAAGTAAATGAAACCACTGAACTATGAAAGTTACAAAAATCTAGGGAAAGAGAAAACAGTTTTTTTAAGTGATAAGGTTTTTGTGTTTGCATAATGATAGCTACTCATTAAACCAGCTATCAAAATTAATACGAAGAATAGAAATCTACATCGACGAGGGCTTCCTTTAACTAATAAAAATTAAATGCTGCATAGAAGCCATATTAAAAAAAAATGTTATAGTGGCATGGCAATCTTTCATAGTGGAACAAGGGAGAGGGAAAGAAAGTGGAGAACATTACCTAGAGAGCAAAGGTAAAGGAAATAAAATATTGACATAACAATGTTACCAACATTTCCACTTCAACAAATAATTCGACATTTCTTAATTGGTTAAAATATATAGTACATAATTCTATAGGATATGGGAATTAAGAACTGGGAGAGAAAAGAGAAACCATACTCCAACCCAGTGCTGGTACTTTCTTCTCACTTGCTGTTATACAAAAGTATATCAAGGTAAGTATTACTGTTGTTGAATCATTCAATTGTGACTGAATCTTCATGACCCCATGGAATACAGCACACCAGGTCTTTCTATCTTTCGCTCTCTCTCTCAAAGTCTGCCCGTGTTCTTGTTCATTGTTTCCTGTTTTCTCTCTCATCTTCTGCTGTCCCCTCTTCCTTGTGCCTTTAATCTTTTGCAATATGAGGGTCTTTTCCAATGAGTTCTGTCTTCTTATGTGACCAAAGTATTTAAACTTTGGCTTCGGTATTTGTCCTTTGAGTGAATAGCTTGAATTGATTTAGGTTTTGACTGATTTGATCTCCTTGCTGTCCAAGGGTCTCTCAAAAGTCTTCTCCAGCACCACAATTCCTTTCCTTATAGTTCAACTCTCACAACTATTTATTGCTACTGGAGAAATCATAGCTTTGACTATATGAATCTTTGTTAGCAAGGATCTCTGCTTTTTATTATGCTGTCCAGATTTGCTATAGTTTTCCTTCTAAGAGGCAAGCATCTTTTAATTTCCTGGCTGCAGTCACCATTTGCAGCGATCTTTGAGGCAAGAATATATAATCTGACACTACTTACATTTTTTTCTCCCTAAGAAGATAGGACCGGTTGTCAAAATCTTTGTTTTTTTGATGTTAAGCTTTGAGCCAGCTTTTACACTCTTCTCTTTCACCCCCATCAAGAAGTTTCTTAATTCTTCCTCAATTTCTATCATCAGAGTGGTATCATCTACATATCTAAGATTGTTGATATTTCTCCTGGCAACATTAATTCTGGCTTTTGATTCATCCAGCCTGGCACTTCACATGATGTACTTTGCTTATAAGTTAAATAAAAAGAGTGGCAATATATAGCCTGATTTTACACCTTTTCTAATCTAAACCACTCAGTTGTTCCATGTTTGCTTCTAATTGTTGCTTTTTGGACCACATACTAAGATCATCTGGTACCCCTATCTCTGAGGACTTGTCACATTTTGTTCTGTTCCACAGACTGAAAAGTTGTAATGTGGGCAATGAAGCAGAAGTAGATGTTTTTCTGGGACTCCGTTATCCAGCGAACACTGGCAATTTGGTCTTTAGTTCCTCTGCCTCTTCAAAAATCAGCCTGCTCTTGTGGTAATTCTTGGCTCACATACTGCTAAAGCCTAGCTTGTAATATGGACATTCCTTAGCATTGTCCTTCTTTAGCAATGGGACATAAACTGATCTTTTACAATCCAGTGGCCACTGTTGAATTTTCCAAATTTATTGACATATTGACATATTGAGTGTGCAGAACTTTGACAGAATCATCTTTTAGGATTTTAAATAGTTCAGTTGGAATTCCATCACCTCCACTAGCCTTATTGTTAGTCCTAAGGCCCATCTAACTTCTTTCTCCAGGATGTCTGTCTAGCCATAGTAACCACACCATAGTGGTTATCAAAGGTAAGATCTTTCTTAAATGGCTCTTTGTGTATTCTTGACACCTCCTCTTAATCTCTTCTGCTTCTGCTAAGTGCCTACAATTTTTGTCTTTTATCATGACCAACTTTGCACAAAACATTCCCTTAATATATCTAATTTTCTTGACGAGATCTCTTCTTTTTCACAACCTATTGTTCTCTTCTATTTCTTCATATTACTCATTTAAGAAAACACTATTTCTCCTTGCTATTCTCTGGAATTTGGCATTCAATTGGGAACATCTTTCCCTTTCTCCTTAACATTTTACTTTCTTTCATTAGCTATTTGTAAAGCCTCATCAGATAGCCATTTTGCTTTCTTTCTCTCTTTTTCTTTTGAATGTTTTTTGTTGCTGCCTTATATACAATATTGCAAACCTTTGTCCATAGTCTTTCACGAATGCTATCTACCAAATATAATCCCTTAAATCTATTTATCACCTCCACTTCATATTCATAAGGGATGTTATTTAGATCATACCTATATGGTCTGATGGATTTCCCTACTTTCTTCAATTTAAGTTCGAATTTTGCAACAAGAAGCTCATGATCTGAATCTAAGTCAGCTCCAGGTCTTGTTTTAACTGGTTGTACAGAGTTTCTTCACCTTTGGTTGCAAAGTGTATAATCAATATGATTTCTATATTGACCATCTGGTGATGCTCATGTGCAGTGTCACTTTGGGATTTTTTAAAAAGAGTACTTGCTATGACTAGAGACTTATCTCGACAAAACTCTATTAGTCTCCGCCCTGCTTCATTTTATATTCCAAGGCCAAACTTGCCTGTTATTGCAATTACCTTTTGATTTACTACTTTGTCATTCTAATCCCCTAAAATGAATGTGAAATCTTTTTTTGGTGTTATTACTAGAAAATGTAGGTCTTCAGAGAACTGATCACCTTTGGCCTCTTTGGCATCAGTGGTTGGAGCACCGACTTCAACCGATGTTGAATGGTTTGCCTTGGAATTGAACATAAATTTTTCAGATTATGCCCCAGTACTTCCTTTCTCACCCTTTTATTTACTAGGAGGGCTATTCCATTTCTTTTAAAGGACTGTTGCCCACAGTAGTATATGTAGTGATCACATGAATTAAATTCACCCATTCCGGCCATTTAAATTCACTGACATTAAAAATATTGATGTTTAATCTTTCCATCTCCTGTTTGATCACATCCAATTTGCCTTGGTGCATAAATCCTGAAGATACCAGAATTAAGAAGAATTGAGGAGGCTTCCAGTAAAAGATGTTTGACTGGTACTTAAAGAAAGGAAAGACAGTATTTGGAGTAGAGGAGAGAGACCCTTCCAGGGCTGAAAGCATCACTTTATATCACATTATGTCACTATCAAAAGCTATGAAAGATAGCCAGAGAAAATACTTAAAGCAGAGCAATGGAGCATCTTGTTCCTAGAATAGCCAGGAGGCCAGTGTCACTGGATCAAAAAGTACATAATAGGAAATAAGATACTAGAACACTGGAAAGTTAGGAGGGAACTAGGTTATGGAAGGTTTTGAATGCCAAACACAGCATTTTACATTTGATTCTGGAGATAATAGGGAGCTACTGGAGCTTACTGAATAGGGGGTGACACAGTCATATCTGTACTTGAGGAAAAAATCACTTTAGTGGCTTAAATGAGAAGATAGACTGGCATGAAGAGACTTTAGATAGGCAAATCCACCAATAATAGTCCAAAGGTGAGATAATGAAGGCCCAAAGTACAATACTATCAGTATCAAATGAGAGAAGGTGGCATATTTGAGTGATATTACAAAGGTGACATCGACGGGTCTTAGCAACAGATTAAGATATTGGGAGTAGTTGAGGATGATTTCTAGAATGTGAGTGGGAGAAACTAGGAGATGTTGTCATCAAGAGTAACAGAAAAAATAAGCATGAGGGGCGGCTAGGTGGTGCAGTAAAAAGAGTACTGGCCTGGCGTCAGGAGGACCTGAGTTCAAATCCGACCTCAGACACTTAACACAAAACTAGCCATGTGACCTTGGGCAAGTCACTTAACCCCAATTGCCCGACCTTCCCCCCTCCAAAAAAAAAGATAAGCATGGGGGAAATTTTAGGGGAAAAGATAATGATTTCAGTTCTGGACATGGTGAGTTTAAGATGCCTACTGCAAATCCCATTCAAAATATTTAAAAGGCAGTGGGAGATACATGACAGGACATCAGTAGAGAGTATGGGACCATTACAATAATGTAAATGGAAAGAACAACAACACACCAAAAAATCAAAAGTAAATATAAAAAATTTATAAAGATCAAGTAGGACTTCAGTGAAGAGAAATGATAAGACAGCCCTAAACTACTACCTCTGTGCAAGTAAGTGGTCTACTAGTGTTACACATTACACATTTTTTTTTAGAGTTTTTCAATGTATCAATCAATTGTTCTGACTTTTTGTTCCTCTCTTAAAAAATATATTATTTGTCATAAGGGACAGTTCCCTGAGAGGGAAAAGGGGAGAGACAATTGGGATAACCATGGTGATGGAAGAAAGGTAACGGCAATAAAAAAAAAAGTAGGGAAATGAGTTTACAGGTCTATTTAAAGTTCACCAACCTTGTTAAAGACCCAGATTTCTCCATTCACTGTGGGCCTTGGTACACCATGCCCATTGTAGTGGAAAAGAACCCGTTCTTCCTTGGCATTTCGGCGCAGAGATGTGCAAAGCTTCTTGACTTCATCCACTGTTGGATCAAGACTTTGTTTGTAGCGGGCCTGTTGCAATAGAAGAAATTTTAAAGTTATAATGCATTCCAAACTACCTATGCTACTCCATAAAACTCAGGATTCCTTCTGATATTGGTGATAGCTTTCCCCAATTAGAAACTAAATAAACAAGACTATCATTCTACCAGTCTGTCATGTCACTATCAAGTCAAGAAGTGATGACATTCATATACATACTAAATACTTTTATATTTAAAGTAAAAATGAAAAAAAAAATTGTAATATTCAGTTGCTGGATTCATCCCTTGCCTTTCTACAGATAGAAATTAGAAACAACGTAGAATACACCTGGATCCAGTTAAACACTCTAATAGTTACAGAGGTGAGAACAGATATTAAGAAGTATGGAAGAGTTTATAGAGGGAGCTTGCTACCTAAAACTCATGCTCCTTATGAGGAATTTCAGCACACCTAATTATTCCAATTAGTACTCTGACAAATTAAATCATGACAACCAACCACACAGGAAAAATGTTAGTGGTTTCAGAGAAACCTGGGAAATACTGTATAAAATGAAACAGAATGAAGTGAGTAGAACCAGTGGAAATCTTTATAACACTATTATTATATAAAAACATAAAGACCAACAATTCCAGATGATCAATTATGACACCACTTGATTCTTGACAGATGTAACAGAATCAGAGTGTAAAATGAAATATATATTTCTTGAACATGTTCAAATCAGGAATTTGTTTTGCTTAACTATGTTAAGGGTTTTTCTTATATAATATTAGAAGGACAAAGTAAGAAAACAGTTCTTTGTTCACAGAAAAGTAATTAAGATTTTAAAATGTTGCCTTAAAGAAATTTTACATTTTGTTTGAAGTTAGAAGATATACAACAATATTAATTATAAAATGAACTAAACCAGCTAAGTAGTCACACATACTAGCTGTGTGACCCTAAACAATTCACTTAACAGTTGTATGCCTCAATTTTCTTAAGTGTAAAATAGGGATAATAAAGCCACCTATCTCCCAGGAGGGTTGTGAGAAAGAATATGAAATATTATATAAATGTTATAATTATTATTTTTGTTGTTACTTCTTTGAAAGGCTGCAAACACTAAAAAGTACTCTTAAAATTGAAAAATATCATCATAACAATTGGAAAATAAGGATGTATTTTCCTCAACATGTGACTTTTTAGTCTCAGTCAATAATTTCAATCCCACTGAAAAAATTTTCAATGTATGAGGCATTGTTTTCACAGAAGTGTTACATACCACACGTTATACATCTGAGAGGAAACTAAAAGACAGAAGCTGTGTTGAAAAGTTGAAGAAAACATTAAAGTTTTGGTTAAAGGCTCAGCATCAAAAACCAAGTTCTCCTATATGTGATCTTGAATAAGTCACTTAACTTTCTTAGGTATTATTTTTCTCATCTATATAAATGAGTTTTATAGTGAACTTCAAGGTCTACTAAATCTCAACTCTAAAGCTATGATCCCATGATCTTATCTTAGACATGACTAAGACAGAATTTATAGCCTCAAGGAGTATGTATATATTTTATATATATCCAGTAAGGTTTAGGTAGTAATTATATGATAAAAGAATATAAATGCTATAACAGCAATAGAAACTAAGGGGGGGATAGGGGTGGAGGGGAGCAGAGCTGTTGTGAAACAGGAGTAAGAATCATGTCCAATTGGGGCACAGTTATATCTGACATTAGAGGAGCTGTTTAAAAAACCATGGAATAAGTTAGGACTACCTAGAAAATGGAGAATGTCAGAGAAAGGATACTAACTCTAACTGTATTACATTTAACTTTTTAGGTTACTCTATAAACCAGAATTCAAAAGCTAAGGCACAAGTTAGAAACATATACATGCTAAGAAGTTAATTTACAAATTCATTTTTAGCTTTACCATTAAAATAATATTTCAAAGTCTAGTTCCCACCACAAAAGTCTCTAGACTCACAACCTAAGTGTCACCTTCAACTCCTCACTATCTCTCATCCTTTCATATCCAGTCCATCAACTGCACCTTTGTAATATCTCTCAAATAAACTCCTTTCATTCCTTAGACCCTCATCACTTTATGCCTGAATTATTACAAAGAGGCTACTGGTGAATCTCCCTGTCTCAAGTCTCTCCCCACTCTAATCCATTCTCCATTCATCCACTAAACTGATTTTCCTAAAGCATAGGTGCAATTATGTCACTCCACCCCTTCACTAAATAAACTCCAGAGATTCCCTACCAGCTCCACAATCAAGTACAAAATCTACTGTTTGGCATTCATAACTTAGCCCCTCACACTTATCTGTCTTCTTATATTTTAACATTCCTTTCCCCCTATGTACTCTTTGATCAAGTGGCACTGACCTCCTTGCTATTCCTCAAACAAAACACTCCATCTCTTGATGCTGGGTATTTTCACTGACTACCCCTCATTTCCTGAATGCTCTCCTTCCTCATCTCTGCCTCCAAGCTTCCCTGACTTGCTTCAAGTCCCAGTTAAAATCTGTTTCTGCAGGAAGCATTTCTTAATCTCTCTTAATTCTAGTGCCTTCCCTGTAAATTATTTCCAACTTATCCTGTAATTTGGTTTTATTTATTTATGTGTTTGTTTGTAGGGGGAAGGTAAGGTAATTGGGGTTAAGTGACTTGCCCAAGGCCACACAGTTAGTGTCAAGTCTCTGAGGTTGAATTTGAACTCAAATCCTCTGACTCTATTCACTGTGTCACCTAACTGCCCCAGTAATTTGTTTATACATAGTTGTTTAGTTGTTTGCATTTTGTCTCTCCCATAAGACTGTGACCTCCTCAGGGGCAAGGATTCCCTTTGGCTTTTCACTATCTCCAATACATAGCTCAGTGTCTGGCACATAGCAAGTGCTTAATAAATGCTTACTGGCTGACAAATTTCATCCAGAGCAGAAAATGTCAAAAAAGTAAATACACTCAGACAAAACCATAACCATGGAAATCATGAATCAAAACTTGAAGAGGTTCATACTGCTACATATTTGTGTTATGATGTACAAATAGAAGAAACTACCTTTTACAGATGTTAATATATCTGCTATAATAATACACATAAATTAGATGTGTATATGTACATATTATATAATGTTAATAATCATTTATCAAATACTTACTATGTGCTACACATTTTGCTAGGCACAAGAGATACTGAGACCAAAAAAAATTTCCTGCTCTCATTTCTGTGTGTGTCACTAAATAAAGGTAGTAGAAGACAATGACCCAAAATGCAACTAGTTCCACCGAAACATCAAATTATTTTATATTACAAGATGAATATCATCTATTCTTCTCAATTAACAGAACTACTTTAGGGAAGTTAGAGTTTTTCTTGCTTTTATCTTCCTTAGAATTGACTGTTATTTGTGAATTCTGATCTCTTAAGGCGGCTCACTCTCCTTTGAGGTATCTTTAATTGACAGGAAGTTTTTGCTTATTTGTGTTTTTTTAATTACAACAGCCTGAATTTGCCTTTGTAAAATTCATCATTTCAGGGTCAGCTAGGTGGTGCAGTGAGTAAAGCTAGGGCCAGGAGTCAGGAGGACCCAAATTCGGTTCAGGCCTCAGACACTTAATACCCACACAAAAAACCTAGCCCTGTAACCTTGGGCAAGTTACTTAACCCCAATTGCTCTCCAAAAAGGCCAAAAAGAAAAACAAAAAAGCTCATCACTTCTAATATAGGGCTAGGGGGTCAGGCAAAATAAATTTAATTCTCTTTTTGTTTTTTCAAGTATTTGAAGATAGCTATCATGGAGTACTTTTATCTACATTTCAGACTAAAACATTTATGGTTCTTTTAACTCATTCTCACCTGGTTTGAACTCTAGGCTCTTCCACATTCTGAATGCCTTCATTTAAACTTTTTTCAGCCTCTCAATACCCTTCCTAAGCAGTGCCCAGAACTAATAGATACTCCAGAAGCCTGAACAAAAGAGTATTATCACTAACCCATTTCTCTCTTAATGCTAACTCATGTAGGGCTTGCAGTTCACCAAAAGCCCAGATCTTATTGTGGAATAGGGGAAAGGATACCAGCTTTGGAATTAGAAAACCTGGGTCCAAATCCTGCCTCTGAAGTTTATTACTTATATGATTTAGGGTATCCTGTGCCTCAGTTTCCTCAGAAATAAAATGAAAAATTGAACTAGATGATTTTGGAGGACCCTTCAAGGTCTAGATCCATAAGTAAATGAATTCCACAGGAGTACTATATATGTAAGTAACAGACCCACAGGAGAAGAGCAGAAAAACAGTATTTTCACAAGCGGCCTCCAACTCATAATTTTCAAGTTCCAAACTGTTATTTTTTTTGAAGCAACTCAAACTGATATATAATTCATTCTTTTGTGCATAGTTATATATGTATGCACAAAATACTAAGAAGGGGGTAAATCTTAAAGCATTTTACTATATACCACATTTATGTTAGAAGTTTCTAAAAGTAGCATTATTACTGGAAGACAAAGTAAGGGGAAAGAATAAAATTTCTGTGACTTTCATCTATACTCCCACTAAATAACTCAGCCTCCCCAAAACAATTCATCACTGTGACAGAAACCTAAACTCATTTCACAGGTTTTGAGTCATGAACCATAAAAAGCACAAACATATTCAGCATAGTACCCATCTGGAAGTCCTTTTACTTGTCAAGCTAAAAGGTGTATTTTCTGAAGAAAAACCCAGAAACTAGGATCACATCTGTAAATCACAATTTAAAAAAAAAATCAAAACAATGGAGACAAAAGAACATCCTAAATACCACAGATGATGTACACTAAATTCTGAGAACTAGCGTGCTTGATCTTGAAAACTTACATTCTTGAATGACAGAATTTTTAAAATTCTGTATGTTTATTAATGTAATATAATAGCAAAGTGTAAGAAAAATATATTTCTGATCCAAGTTTATTACAAAGTAATAATTATAGAAAGCAAAATTTTTAAAATTACTGAATATTATACCTAAAAATAAGCCTACAATGATGATATAAACACTGTTATTGTCATTTAAAATATTTTAGAAGTGAAGATGGAACTGTCTTTTCTTTCTTTCAATCTTCATACATACAATGGTATATGGCAAAGAGTTCTATCCATAGCTCCAAGAAATTGCATGCTCACAGAATGAACCAAGTATATTTGGATGACCTGGGGCATTATCTAAAATAGATAATGCTTTAAAGTTGATGTTTTTGCATGATGGAATTTTAAATTTTAATTTTGAAACCCTATAAAGTATTTAGGCAAGCACTTTGAACCTAGTTGATTTCTAGTAGTGGTGAGAAAAGGCACTTTCTTTCTACTCCCATTAACCCACACTATACTTGCAAGATATTTGAACAAGTTTCAAGGTTAGAGATGGCCATAGAATACAGCAAAGCTAAACATGTGATTCAGATAATAAATTTGTCAAAAGCATACATTAGTTATCTAAAACTCAGACTTGGGACAACCTTAACTACCCAGAATGGTAACAAACACGCAGCATGACATAGCAGATAGAGAACTGAACTTGGAATCTGAAAGTCTTGGATTTGAATCTTGACTCCAACAATGACTAGCTATATGACTCTTTATTCATCTACAAAATAAAAACAGCACATAAAACTAAATTTTAAAATAAAATGTATGTATTAATGCCATCTCAATTAAATTACCAAAAAAAATTATTTTAATGAAAAAAAAAACAATACAATTCATTTGGAAGAACAAAAGGTAAAAAGTATCAAAGGAACTAATACAAAAAGGTAAGGGAAGGAAGTTTACTAGCACCAGATCTAAAACTATATTATAAAGCAGTAATTATAAAAATTATCTTGTACTGTCTAAGAAACAGAAAGGTAGATCAGTGGAACAGGCAGATACACAATTTAAAGCAGCAAATGACTTTGTGTTGGATAACTGTAAAAACTTAAGTTTTGGGGACAAGAATTTTTTATTAGGCAAAATACAGTGTTGTTTAAATGAGATAATTTAGGCTGTGAAATGTTTTGCAAATCTTGAAGCACAACATAAATGTCAGGTATTAAGCCTAAACATATTTTAAATTAATCTTATTTATATTAATCTTTTGTTTTATATTACCTTCATTTCCAAAATATTCCTTTGCCCTTACTTACACAGCAAGTCATCCTTCATAACAAAAATTTTAAAGGAAATAAAATGCAAACAAATTAAGATAAAAATGTTCTGCATAAAAAAAAAAAATTGAAAGGGATGGATTAAGAGAAACCTTGAAAAACTTGGAAATGAAGAGTGAAGGAACCAGAAGTACAATAACAATTTATATACCTATTGTATATTATAAAGACAAACAACTTTGAAAGACTTAAGAACTCTATAAATTCAGAAGAATTATGGATGCAGGAGGCTACCTAACTCCTAATGGGGTGGGGGGTGGGGGTGGGGGGGGGTAGTAGACTCAGTGTGCTGAATGAGATATATAAAAAGGAAAGAAAATAAAGTGGTTCAGTAAACTAACCAACTCATCAAACATATCTGATGGTATATGCAATGTTTAAATACCTATAGTACCATCACCTCTACAAATAAGGAAAGGAAGTACATTTTTAAAAAAATTCTTCACCACGTTCATATTTGGTCTTTATAATTACATACTATCTAGTGCTATCTATGAGGAAAATTGACCAGAAGTGTTACAAACTCTGGAAGACTAGACCCAATTAGAAGGAATGAAACATTTTGATTGGTTAAAGATTACTAGGAAAGACAAGTCACTTAAGCAGAAGTTGACAAGTTTCTCCCAGAAAGCATAACTAGGAGAATTGATGAAAGTTGAAGAAAGGCTGGTGATACAAGGAAACTTCCTAACAATGGGAGATGTTCAAAAGAGAACAAACTCCCTGGAAGATAGTAGGGTTAGGGGCGGCCAGGTAGCACAGCGAGTAAGAGCACCAGCCCCAGAGTCGGGATGACCTGGGATCGAATCTGGACTCAGATACTTACCACCACTCCCAGAAATAACTGGCCGTGTAACCTTGAGCAAGTTACTTAACCCCAATTGCTTAAAAAAAAAATAGTTGGCTTGAACTCATGAAAGGTCTTCAAATAACATATAGTAGACCATTTTTAGGGTATGTTTTAGACTAGATTCCTATTCAGATAAGGGTAGGACTAGAATAGATTTCATGGTATCTGCCAAGTCTATGATACTGGGAATTTGGTAATTATTAAGAGTAAGGCAAGGCAGAGGGTCTGCATCAGATGCTGAGAGTAATATGCAGGGACTGATGAAAGAATCTTCTCAGATTTTATCTTCACCTAATAATTTATACATCAATAAAACTTTATGATTTACATGGTGTTTCTGTCAAGAATATCTGTGGGATAGGGAGTAAAAACAATTATTGATATATTGATAAATAAGGAATCAAAATCTCAGCATCACAACAACCCATGTATCACAGTGGATAACATTATATTAGATAACATATCTGCACATCAAGCCAAGATTTTCTGACTAAAATTTGATAAACTGTGATATACTTTGGTAGAGTAAATGCTCCTATTGATGACACCAATTCTGGGTGGCTCAGTGCATAAGATGGAACTTTGGAGGTAGGAAGACCTAAGTTCAAATCCCACTCCAAGCACTTAATAGATGCACGATCCTGAGGAAGTCTCTTAACATTTCTTAGCCCTAGTTTCCTTTTATGTAAAATGAAAGTAATAATATTACCTAGATCACAGAGTTATCATGAAGACCAAAAGAGTTAATCTGTAACGCACTTTGCAGGCCTAAAAGCACTATATAAATACCAGCTAGTATTACTGAGGTCACAGAGCTACTAAAGTATAAAAGATATGCAAATGGTTATATTAAATAGAATATAGATTACAAGGTATAAATTCAAAATCATGTTTAATTCAAAGGAATTTTAGTGAATTTTAAGTGCTACTGAAAATTATGCCATATCACTAAATGGCAATTATACTAGATGCATGATTCAAAACAAAAGTGATATAAGAGATATAATGAAATATGTAACATGATCCTATTCCTAAAGGAGATATCAGAGACAAGGGACATACATTTATGAAAAACTTACTAAAATATTATAATATAATTATTATATAGTATAGTATAATATAATTCATATATTATATAATACAATTGTCATTATATTATTATGTTATAATAATAAATATTTTAATTAATTGGAATATAAAGCAGCTGTGACCAATACATATTTAAATAAGGTTTGTGATATACACTGAATCTGAATATCACCTCTCCTTAGTGAAGATACACAAAGAAACCAGAAACTACCTTATATAATAAACATATGATTCTCCTTGTCAAGCAAAAGACTTGATAATTATGGGCAATGCTATTTTTTCTTTTGAATAAAAGTTCTTTTTTCTTTACTCAAAACCTATGGATGTTATCTACCAATTTCTCCTCTTTCTCCTTAGCCCATCTGAGGTAGGCAGCCCATCTGCTTACCAAGGTAAACGTACATTTTGATTCTATCCCTTCATGTTTTCTCAAGCATCCTCAATATCCTCTCTCTTTTTCTCACTTATCTTCAATTTCTTTCTATCCATGATTCCTCCCCTATTGCCTTCTAACATAGCCAAGAATACTCCATTCTTAAATAGACTTTATTAGACCCTAGAATCTTCTCACACTATATTCCAACAAGTAATTCCTCTCTCTTGAGACTTTGGACCTATTAGATGCTTAATAAATGCTTGGGGACTTCATTTTCTGAGCCAGACTCAGAAAAACTATCTAGACTCACTGCCTCTGCTTTCTTTCCTGTCATTCAACCTTCAACCTTTTGTAATACAGCTTCGAACCTCATAATTTATCAGGAATTTCTCTCTAGAGTTGCCAATGACCTCTTAATCGGAAAATCTGATGCATTTTCTCAGTCCTCAAACTTCTCAATGTATCTGATGCAACTGACACTGCCGACTGCCCTCTCCTGAAGACTTGTTTCAGGATTTTTTGAGGATGTGACAGGGGGTTGGTTGGGTCACTATTCTCTCCTGGTTCTCTATCTGCCCATGTGACCAATCTTTTTCAATCTCCAGTGCTGGAGCATTATTCATACCCGTTCTCTTAACTGTGGATGTTCCAAGAGGTTTAATTGAAAGCACCCTTCCCTTCCTATTCCCTTTGTTAATTTCATCTGCTCCAATGGCTTTACCTGTTAACTCTATGCAGGTGAATTCCAAATCTAAACATCCAGCTCCTAAAAGGCAAATGGCCTACTTTCAAGTTGGATATGCTGGAAAAATCTTAACCTCAATATATCTAAAACTGAACTAATTAATTTTGTCCAAAAATCTAAACGACAAATATAATACAGAGAAATATGAAAAGATTGACATGAATTGCTGCAGAATGAAGTAAGCAGAAATACAAAAACTATACATAATGACTACAATAATGTAAATGGAAAGAACAGATACAAATAAAAAGTAAATGTTGTGAAATTAGAAAGAACAAGCACAGCCCCAAGGAAGGTAGTCTCACTAAACTCCCTTAGAGAGTTCAGGAGGCGTATGGGTGTACTTCTGTACATACAGTGTACAACTGTACATATTTTCAAGATTTTTTTTTGGATGATCAATCCATTTCTCTTCATGTCTTTAAAAATATTCTTTCTTATACTGAATGATTCTGATAGAGGGAGAGGAAGAGAAAGATATTGATAGATATTTCTGGTGATAAAAATTTAAAAAAGGAAAAATAAGTCAATAATTTTCATTTTCAAATTTACACTTGACCCAGAGATACGATTACCATGTATATACCTCAGGGAAGTTATTGACAGAAAGGCTCTGTTCACATGAAAATATTTTTACAAGCACTTTTTGTGGTAGCAAAAAGCTTGAAAAAATTGATGCCCATCAATTAGGGAACACTTTAAATATGGTAGGTGAATGAAATGGAAGATTAATGATATTTAAAAACAGAAAGAAGGATGAGGGGGCGGCTAGGTGGTACAGTGAATAGAGCACCAGCCCTGGAGTCAGGAGGACGTGAGTTCAAATCCCGCCTCAGACACTTAACACAAAAACTAGCTGTTGTGACCTTTGGCAAATCACTTAACCTCAACTGCCCTCCAAAAATGCAAAAAAAAAAAAAAAAAAAAGGATGAAAAGACACAAAGGGAAGCAAAGTGAAAGAGGCAGTAAGAGGAAAATAATATACACTATGATTATCATATTATAAATGGAAAGAAAAGCAAATATAAAATAATTGAAAATGATAAAACGTTAGCAAATACAACTTAAAAGAACTGGACAGAAAATGAACAAAACAGCAAATAAGCAAAATAAAATTGAAACCAGAAGAAATGAAAGGAATGATGACATTATACAGGTATATGCTAACTGAGAACAAGAAGAAAGCAGGTAGGTGGTGCAGTGGAAAGAGTCAGGAAGACTCCCCAAGTTCAAATCTGGCCTAAGTCACTTACTATGTATAATTAAGTAAATCATTTAATCCTGTTTGTCTCCATTTCCTAATCTGCAAAATGAGCTGGAGAAGGAAATGGCAAATCACTCTAGTATCCTTGTCAAGAAAATCCCAAATGGGGTCATGAAGAGTCAGACATGACTGAAAAAATAGGATGAAAAGGTTGAATGGAGAGAAAAAAACCTTTATATTAAAAATCTTCGATGAAGCATTGATATCTAAAATATATATATATGAACATGACTAATTGGAAATACGTTTAACATGATCACACATATAACTTTTATCAGATTGCTTGTTATATTGGGGATGGGAAAGGAAGAAAAATTTGGACCTCAAAAAAGTGATCAAAGTACATGAACAAACAGTTCTTTAAAAGAATTACAAAGTATTCAAGACCACATAAAAATCCTCTAAGTCAATAATAATAAGAGAAATGAAAATTAACAACCCTTAAACTCACACTCTGCATACTGATGCATTATTGGTGGAGCATTGAAGTTTAACAACTATTTTGGAAAACAATTTGGAATTATGCAAATAAAGTGACGAAAATGTCCATACCCTTTGAAGCAGAAACTCTTTACTAGACTTACAACTCAAGAAAGACATCAATAAGAAGAAAGTCTCCATATGCTCCAATATATTTATAGTATTACCTTTTGTGCTTCTATAGAATTGTAATCAAAGCTAAGAATAGGAATCAAGGGAGATGCTCATCAATTGAGAATGGCTAAACAAATTGTAGTACATGAATGTAATAAAATATTACCGTGACATAAGAAATAGCGTGGATGCTCAATATAGAGAAGCATGAAATAATATATAAAAACTAGTATAGAGTGAAGTAAGAAGAACCAAGAAAAAAAAATACAAAGTAACTAAAAGAATGTAAATGGAAAGAATAACAACATACCCCAAAAAATCAAAAGTAAATCTATCAAAATTGTGAAGATCATGTAAGGTTTGAGTAAAGAGATATGAGAAGGTACCCCCAAACTAATGTTTCATAAAGGCAAGAAGTCCACAGATGTACAAACATTGCACATGTTTCTGGACTTCTTGAATGTGTTGATCAGTGTACTATTTCGCCCCTTTCTAATAAATACTATTTTTTGCATTGGATGACTCTCTGGGGAGGATGAAGGGAAGGATTACTAAGGATAAATGTAATGATGAAAGAAACCAAAGATAGCTATAAAAACTTGTTGAAAAAGAAAAAGAAATTATGTATGGGGGCAATATAGAGAAGCATGATGATATAAAAAACAAGATATCAATTAAAAACTGATTTTGAAAATTGTATGTTTGGTAGGCATCTCAAACATAGCACCTCTAAAACAGAGCTCATTATTTTTTCCCATAAACTCTACCCTATTGTGAATTTCCCTATTATAGTTGAGGGTACCACTGTTCTTCCAGTCACCCAAGCTCTCAATCTCAGTGAACAGTTTTGACCAAGTTATTCTCTGCTCAATATATTCCAAAGGCTCTATTACTATCTCCAGGATCAAATATAATTTGTTTATTTGCCATTAAAGCTCTTCCCACATTTCCAATCCTCTTACTTACACTCTCTTCCCCATACTATACAATCCTACATTGACCTATTTATTTTTCCTCACATTCAAAACTCTGTCATTCCTAGGAATTTTCATTTGAAATTTCTTTCAGGAGTTGATAAGTGAATTCTTTCAATTTTCCCTTTGCGCTCTTGAAATAGATTTGGCAGTTTTCTGATTTCTTGAAATATGATATGTTGATTCTTTTTCGTTGGGGGTTAGGGAGTATGACTTTCAGAAAATCCAAAGAAGGTGGAATTTGAATCCAGGTTCTATGTATCTAGAGCTACTGCTCTTTCAACTTTAACATATCATTATTATTAAATACCTACTATGTATAAACAGGTAGGTAGATAGCACAGAATAGAGAGAGAATACAGGCCCTGGAGTTAGAAACACCAAAAGTCAAATCCAGCCTCAGACACTTAGTAGCTGTGTGATCCTGGGCAAGTTACTTAACCCTGTTTGCCTCATTTCTGTAAAATGACCTAGAGAAGGAAATGGCAAACCATTCTAGTATCTTTGCCAAGAAAATCCTAAATGGGGTCACGAAGAGTTGAATATGACCTATCAACTAAGCAAAAATTATGTATAAATAAATCTTTGTAATAGAGATGCAAATAAAAATAAAATTAAGAACTCTCTGCTTTAAGGGGATTTAATACTCCAAAGCAGTAGGGGGAATGAAGTTTAAGTTGCATAATATTAGTAAGAATTATATTAGTGGAATGAATTTGGGATATATATTTTGCAGTTTAAGTGGCTAAAATTATTTTAGTTTGATTTTTTTTAAAATACCTACTTGAATTAAGAATTTTAAGAGGAAATAAAATTTCTCATAAAATCCTTCTTTAATAGTTTTATATACAAAAGGTCATGCAAAAAAAATTTTGCAGATTAGCCATGTTACAAAAGAAAATACAAAAGAAAATAAAAACAAATTTTTTTTAAAGCATGCTTCAATCTGCACATAGTTCATCAATTCTCCCTCTGAAGATAAACAGCATTGGAACTTGCTTGGATCATTACCTGGATCAGAGTAGCTAACTCCTTTACAACTGATAATCCTTTAAAAATTGCTATTAATATATAAAAATAATCTCCTGATTCTGTTCATTTCATTTTGTGTCAATTCCTACAAGTCTTGCCAGGTTTTTCTGAAACCTTCCTGTTTATCATTTCTTATAGCACAATAGTATTCCATTACAATCATATATCACAACTTGTTTAGCCATTTCCAACTGATGGGCATCCCCTCAATTTCTAGTTCTTTACTACTACAAAAGTAGCTACATAAATATTTTTGTACATATAGGTCCTTTTCACTTTTCTTTTAACTCTGAGATACAAAACTAGTAATAGTATTGCAGGCCCAACAGGTATGCACAAGTTTTAGAGCTCTTTTGGTATAGTTCCAAAATGTTCTCTACAATGGTTGAACTAGTTCACAACTCCATCAACAATGCATTAGTGTCCCAATTTTTCAACATCCCTTCCAACATCTGTCATTTTCCTTTTCTATGATGTCAGCCAAACTGATAGGTATAAGGTGATATCTCAAAGTGGCTTTAATTTGGATTTCTCTAAACAGAAGTTTTCAGTATCCAAAGGTGGTGTGATCTGGGGAGAGGTATGTTCACTGTTCTCCTAGTCTGCAATCTGGACCTTAACCCAGAAAGGGTCCCTGATCCCTTTGGAGTGCAATCAATACTGCTCCTCAGGATCTATCTTCCCTTGGAAGCACAAAAATTATACTTTTCCTCAGAGTCTGTGATCCCTTTGTGCCAAAAGTGTTATTGTCTCCTCAAGGTTTCCACTTCTTGACTGAATGTTCTCCACCCCTGAACTACAACCAAGAACTGAGTATAGACAATACAGCTGCCAAACAGTTGCCCCTTGGTACTCCCACTCCCTCTTGATCAAAAGTTCTCCTCTCTGCCCTTGAACTATGCCCCAGAAGTGGGTCTAGGTACTGGCGTTGCCAAACAGCATCTGATCACAGAATTACCTTATAATCTCTTTCTAAACAGTGGCCAGGTCCCCTTACTGTCTCTGGCTTGAGAGCTCCTGAAATTGCTCCTATTACCACCAACTAGTCCCACCACTGGTGTTTCATCCACATGGGCTCTAGCTCATGTTATCTTCAGCTGGAAGCATTTATCACTTCGACCTTTTGCTGGCTCTGCCACTACAGAATTAGATTTGAGGCATTATTTTAAAGTTGTTTGGAAGAGATTGTTGGGATTGCTTGGCTGCATGTTTTTCTACTCTGCTATCTTGGCCGCCAGAAGTACAAATTAAGAATTTTACTAAAATACTTAAAATATTACAGCAGCTCTTTTTGTGGTGGCAAATAACTGGAAATTAAGGGGATGCCCTTATGGGGAATGGCTGTACAAGTTGTGGCATATTATTGTGATGGAACACTAATAATAAACAATGAGCTGGTAAGTTTCAGAAAACATATGGAAAGACTTAAATTAACTGATACAAAGTGAAGTGAGAAGAAACAGGAGGACATTGTTTACAGTAACAGCAATATTGTAAGGATGATCAACTGTGAATAACTTAACTATTCTCAGCATACAATGATCCAAGACAATTCCTAAGGACTTGTGATGAAAAATTATATAGACCTCCAAAGAAATGACAGACTCTGAATGCAGATCAAAGCATACATTTTAAAGTTTCTTTATTTTTCTTGGTTTTCTTATCTGTTTTCTTTCACAACAGAGCTAATATGGAAATATGTTTTGCATGACAGTACATATATAGTTTATATAAAATTTCTTGCCTTCTCAGGGAGGGGAAAGAGGAAAGGAGAAAATTTGGAACTTTAATTAAAAAATAAATGTTAAAAACTGTGTTTATATGTAATTAAGGAAAAAATAAAATATTTTTAAAATAAATAAAAACTCAAAATATGACCAAAAACACTAATTATGGATCTCTTCTGGCACTGTCCCTCAATTCCAACTGATATATTATCTATGATGTTAATAAGTGTAGGAAGGGCTGTTGGAAATAGAATAAAAGATGTCAATTCCAATGAAATGTGCTAAATCTCTGAAATTAGTCTCTGAAAAAGGATAACTATACAGCATTCTGAAAGAAAAACCAAATACTTAGGTGAATCATTCAAGAATTATCTATGCAAATTTTGTTGCTTAGCACCATAAGATCATAGATTTAGAGCTAAAAGGGAATTTAAAAGTCATCAAATACAAACTTTTTACATAAGAAAAAAACTAGGGGGCAGCTAGGTGGCGCAGTGAATAGAGCACTGGCCCTGGAGTCAGGAGGACCTGAGTTCAAATCTGGCCTCAAGACACTTGACACACTTACTAGCCCTGTGACTTTGGACAAGTCACTTAACCCCAATTGCCCTCCAAAAAGCCAAAAAAAAAAACAAAAAAACCAAACAACAACAACAAAAAAAAACTGAATCCAGCTAGACAGAGATTAAGTGACCTGCCCAAAGTCAAACCAAAAAGTGATTTGCCAGAGGCAAAGCACTAATCTGAACTCAAATCCTCTGACTCCAAATTGCTATCCACTGTATTATCCTAATTCATTTTTTTCTAAAGTATTGCCTAAATAAACCTTTTGGGGCGCTCTTTTTTGTCCTATTCTCTGAGCATTTATGGACTAAAAATGAATATATCAAATGATTTGCAGAAAAACAAAGAAGCTAAGGCAAATGGGGGGGAGGGGGAGAATGAAGTGGTAAGATGTCATGGAAGAATAACAAAATGTTAACTCAAAAATTAGCTGACCCAAACATGGCATGATGCAATGAAAATAGTGTTGCATTTACAATCAAAAGACCCTGGATCAAAAACTATTTCCTCTACTTAATCCTTGTCAGACCATGGGTGTGGTACATTAAACATAAATTCTCAAATGAACTGATGAATTTTGCTTATTTTTTCCCCCTTTTCTGTAATCCTTTTTTGCAATTAAAAAAAATCTTAGATGGCTCTCTGGCAAGAAAAAAAGAAAGACTACAAGGAGAGATTTGGGTAATATAAAAAAGGATTTCAATAAATATGTATTTTGAAAAAAAAAAACATCTACTTATGTGTGAAAATACTACAAGGCAGTTTCCTTAGGAGAAAATTTGTAAAGAGACAAAGAGATTCCCAGCTCATAACCTGCAAGTGCAAGTCTTGACTTTCAAGGAAATACCAAGTAACTAAAACTCTATGGAAACGTTTCCAGACAATCTACTAGAGCTAGATACAAACTGACAATATCTAAAAGAAAAATACTTCTTTATTTTAACGTTAAGCAGGGCAGGCAGTGTCAAGGTGAAGAATTGTTATCACATACCACATGTGAAACACTGGCCAGGGCAAAACAGAAGTGAAAGGAAGACTTGACCTGCTTTGCAAGAGCAGCTAAACATATTGCCTTTCAAGGTTTCAATCTAACTTCATGAAAAAAGGTGTTTTTCTTCAAAGAAGGAATGCAGAGAAGTGGTAGCATTCTGCTAGGCCTTGGGTCACAGGCTGGAAACAATCATTTTATATCTAAATATTAAGGAGATCACTTATTAAGAGTCACAAAGAAGTGAAAATTAAATGGTGGCAGAGAAGAAGAGTGTTCACAAGTAGTGTATCTTATAAATTCCTTTCAGACAGCATCCTTCTAATCATTTTAGCCTACATTTCTAAAATTTCCTTCAGATTCTTGTCAATTCCAAAACAAAAATGAGCACAAAGTTCCTACTATAGAATGAAGACATGATAGAAGGAGAGTCTCAATAAATAAATGTGTTCTGTAGGTGATGTTAATCTAAGTCACTGAGAGACTGTGATCTCTATTGGACAAATTCATGGATTCCATAAGTACTGAAGAATCTGATCATCAATCTAAGTGAGCCTAGAAATTACAAGTTGGAAATGAAGCTGTCTACTCCATATTGGTGAAGATATGTCTTTTTGAAAAAAGAGGTACTTATACCTGACCTAAGAAAGTAAATGCCATTTACTTAAGTTAGCACATACTGTCGCAAAACTGTTTTCTCTCCAAATACAATCTATCCAAAATTTATTAGGAATAAGGACTGCATTTGAAAGTGTAGTTTATAGAACTATATAGAATTAATCTAATGTGAAATTCTTTGTATATTTTATCTTTTCTGCACCTCACAACACCATGAAACAAACACTAGAGGTATTTTTATCTATGAGGATAATGAGGATCAGGGAGGTTAAGTGAGTTTTCCACTATCTCACAGTTAATGTCAGAAATGGATGTAGAAGAGGAAAGGGCCTTTGAGATAATCTAGCATCCACAGAGTACACATTTGTATAGATATGGAGAGTTTAGGTCCAGAAAGGTTAAGTGAATTCTATGTTTATCTTTTTCTACTCAAATATTATTTATATGCTTATTTTCTCCTTAAACATTATCACTTTCCTGAAATACCTGCCCTAAAATGGTCTTTTTTTCTGGCATTAATATTATGGGTTCAGCTTCCCCCATTTCTACCAGCTAGTCCCAGATTGCAAGGGAAACACCACACACACACACACACACACACACACACACAAAATACTACACCAAAAGCCAAAACAAAACCAAAGCCCCTAACATTCTTTTAAGTTTAAATGGGACAGTCAAGTCCTTAAAATGTAAAGAGGGGACAAGAAGCCAATGTTCTGATCTAGAAATTTGCTGCAGCAACCTATTCAGTCCCTAAAGGAATTCCTAGTAATAAGGTCAAGATCTAAATACTGTGGGGCGGCCAGGTGGCTCAGTGAGTAAGAGCACTGGCTCCAGTGTCAGGATGACCTAGGGATCAAATCAGGGCTCAGATACTTAGCACCATACCCAGAAATAACTGGCCCTGTAACCTAGAGAAAGTTACTTAACCTCAATTGCTTTAAAACAAACAAACAAAAGATCTAAATACAGCAATGGCTATGATAGGCACTCAAATGGAAACGCCTGCTTTTGTAGCTGAGACATAGCCAGAGCCTCATCAAACTTCTTTAGAGTAGAAAAGAACAACAAGACATTAAGAACATTTCCCATATACACAGGAAAACATCAACAAACCCAGTTTCCTACCAGCAAAATGCAAAAAATTCAGCAACACCACCAGGCCAATTAACTTGTACATTCTCCCTCCTTTCCTCTTTTTTTTTCTTCCCATTCTCACAGTCTGAGATCTGGTCATTGTGATTTCTTTTGTTTTCTTTTTTAAAGCCCAGTTTGTTTTTCACAAAAGAAAAGAGTATTCTTAAAATGAGCCAGAAGAGGCCCACCAGTACAAAAGTACTTTATTACCTACTAATTTATTTCTCAAATGAATAGGAGTAATACATTTCAAGCGCACGCGTGGGTGCACACACGTTCATATGGCCATATCATGTGTTACTCAGGAAGCAAAGCACTTTGAACATGTAAAAAGAGCTATGTATATTCAGCTCCAATTTATCAGTAAAGTCTTTAACTTGTTCTAACATATTTAGTTTGTTTAAAAGTTGGTTTATCTCACATAAGCATTACAGATTAGTTTACTACATGCTTATTTTAAAGGTTCTAGGTTTTTCATATGCAATTTTTCAGTTGCATGGACTTAAAAAAATTCTAGTTTTGCACTACTAATTATTTGCCTTCCTCTTAATTTTTTTCCTTCCTTTTCATTCTTCAAGGCCCCTTGAAAAGAGAACAGCACATCCTATTATAGCAATCTGCTCAGCCTACTTCACAGTCTCCAGTTTGCAGATGACACTAAAATTTACAACTATTTTCTTCAAGATTTGCCAAAGGCAATGATATTTCAAATGATGCTTTGATTTGGTTGAGATTAAGCCAACTGAATTGCTTTACTATGTACCAGCCTTTAGGTATTGAGGAAAATGAGAACTGATGGGTCATTTTGGCTAAACTTAAATATTACTTTAAGCCTACAAAGTTTAATAAAGCTAAAAATTAACATGATGACAAGAATAAAAATGCAATGAATGTAGATTGGTTTGAATTTGCAAAAACTACGCATTTCTTTTCTTCTCTTCAACAAACTATTTTCTCCTCACATGTAATCTTTACTGCCCTTTGGGACAGACAATTACCTTCTCCGTTCTCTGATACTAAAGATATGACATATCTTAGGACAAGATCACAAGTGACATCATATAGAATTAGTAGAGTATAGTACTATTTCGCCACTAAGTCTCTCTCATCATATTGTTAAATTTTACTTTTTTTTTTAAAGAAATATGATCAGGACCCCAACACAGGTCATACTGAAAATTTATCTCTGTAAAGCCATGAAACTGATAACTGATTAAGACAATAGGTTTTGTCATGCCACACAATAGTATTGTGAACAATAAGTAACCAAAAATCACTCCTTATTATAAAACTTTCACCATACAATTTCTGGGAAATACGAGGCACAACTGGCAAAACTGCTCCCTTCTTACAGAAAATCTGTTCAACCTATCAAGGAAGTTGCTATGATTTTAACATTCCAAGAGCTACCTAGTTTGAGGGGAAACTTTAAGGCAGTCATTTCACTGAATCAAGGGGAGGAGAAGAAGGAACCTCTATAATTTTAAAACCTTTTTTGTAGGCCCAGACCTACAATTACACTGGTTTAGAGAACTCTCAGTGGGAAAATTACCTCTACCAACACAGATGAGGAATGTCTTAAAGAAATATCTAGAGCACTAAAAGGCCAAGTGATGTGATGAGGGTCACAGAACCAGTGTGTATTTGATTAGGAGTCTTGCTCTAAGACTTATTCTTTATCTAGTACACTTCTCTAACTCTCCTCTACAACTAGGTTTAAAAAAAAAAAAGAATATTTTACAAAAACAAATCTATATTATTTATATACAAATAAATATAAAAAAGATCAGAGAAACAATAATAGTGGCCAGCACTATTACACTAAACCCAATATGAATATAACCATGTGATAGAACTGATGGGGGACAGGATCCCAATAGGTTCAGCAGGAATTCTGATCTTATCTAAGACCAGAAAACCTGCAATATCATCTGGAAAGAATTCAAGGTCTCAGGATTAATTTGAGTGAGAGTTGTAGAAGTTTATTGTTAAGCTTCCATGAGAAGCATGCAAGAGTCCTTTAGGGGACCTGCAAGTGCAAGGGGTACACTCTTTTACCTTTAAAGGGTAGGGCTGCCATTGTCAGGGCTGACCAGACTGGAAGGGCCTAGATGCATAGACAAAGGTCAGAGCAGACCAAGAGGATCATGTGAATAGATAGTTTAGATAAGATTTGGGCCAGGCCAAAGGAGACAAAAGGCAAGGATAAAGGAGGGTGTGGGCCAGGCCCAGAAGAAATGAAGAGATTAAGTAAGAACAAAGGGGTCACAGGGAGTTGCCTAGGTGGAGTGTGGGATAGGGAGAAGGGGCAGATCTCAAGGGTGGGAAAAGACAAATTACAGTTACAATTGAACAGACTGGTTTTACAAGTTGGTTTCACAAATTGATCTAGACCCCAGGTACCCCATCAGAATGAGGTTCACATAACCAATATGTATCAGATGCAAGGGTTCAATTTTGGTCTTCCTGGCTCTTTCTTCACTATTGTGCTCCCTCTCCAACTACAGTCATGTAAAAAATAAAATAATAAGCAACAACAATAAATGTTCAAAAGGGTCAAAGAAATAAAGAAGGTGGTGGGTCTTGTTATGGTAAATTTGATAAATACATCTTTTAGACTAGCTTTAATAATATCAAATTTATACATAGGAATACAATCATTTACAATATATTTGCTATTTCATCTTGGGTGCACATTATTCTTATGTCTTTTTCTTACCCACTTGCTTATAAATATGAAAGTAAATAAAAATAACTACATTTGTCAGTTTAAATAAAAATAAAATTTTAAGTGACTTATGAAGAACAATCATTTCAGCATAATGTATAAAGCTATTCCACTAAAAATTAAAGGATGAATATTTACACTTAAAGACAAATGATTCCATAGGTACAGGTATATTCTACATCAAAGACTACCTACCTAGCACAATGCCTCTCAGTCCTAGCAGATGGTTACAAGAATTACTGCAATATGGTTGGATCAAAGGTTGTGAACAGTTTTAGTGTCTTTGGGGGCATAGTTAGTTCCAAATTGCTTTCCAGAATATCTATATCAATTGACAGCTAAACTAACTGTATATCAATGTGCTTATTTTTCCACAGCCTCTCCAAAATCTGCCATTTTCCTTTTTTGTCAACTTTACTCATCTGAGGTGTGTGAGGTAGAATCTCAGAACTAAATTAGTTTGCTTTTTGCTAATTATTTATGATTGGAGAATTTTTCTATATGGTTGGTCACAGGTAGTTTAGATTTCTTGCTTTAGAAATGCCTGTACAAATTCTTTCACCATTATCAACCAAGGAATAGCTCAGTTTTATACATTTAAATCAGTTCTTTATATATCTTGGGAATGAGATCTTTATCAAAGAAATTTGCAACAAAGATTTACCCCCTCCCCCATTAACTGTTTCCTTTCTAGTCTTAGCAACAATGGATTTGTTTATGCACAGGGTTCAGAGGGAAGAGTAGGGATGCTATGGTCTGACTCCCTTTAGGAAAATCACCTTTCCAGTTGAGTAAAAGAAGTGAAGTAGGAAGAGAAAAGGTAGGAGGTTAGTTAGGATGCTATTACAATAACATTCCAGGTGAGAGGTGTTGAGAGCATGCATCCAGGAGTGTATTGTCTGAGTGGAGAGAAGACTGCATAAAGGAGAGATGTAATAGCAAGATTTGTCAATGGATTGGTAAGTGAGAGGTGAGGATGACGGAAAGGTTGTGAGCCTGGGTGACTGGAAAGATGGTGAGACTCTCAACAGTAACAGGTAAGTTTGTGAGAGGGCAAGATTTATGGTAAGATAATGAGTTCTGTTTAGGACAAGTTGAGTTTGAGATGTCTATTGGATATACAATCTGAGATATCTAGGCTTAGAATTGGTGATACATAATGGTAGTCCAGAAGAGATAGCCTCCAGATATATTGCTCTGGGAATAATCAGCACAGAGGTGATAATTAAACCTATAGGGATAATGAAATAACTAACTAATATATAAAACAAAAAGAGCAGAGGGTCTACTACATAGCTTTATGGGACAGCCATGGTTGATACGGACTTGACAGGGATGTATCATGAAGCAACAGACCAAGAAAACAGACAGGGAAAAAGGAATAGGAGATCTAGGAGAACTGGGAGAGATAAATCAGGAGGGGAGTGATCCACAATGTTAAATGCTCTAGGGAAGTAAGAACAATGAGGATTGAGATTAAGTCTGTGATTTGGCAATTAAGAGATCATCAGTAACTTTGGAAAGGACATTTTCAATTTAATGATGAGCTAACAAGTAGAGTTTAAAAGGGAGTGAGAGGAGAAAAAATAGAAGCACCATGAATTTTAAAGAAGCACTTGAAAGTTTAGCCCCAAAGGAGCATAGATAGATGTGGATGTAGATATAGATATATAAATATATAGATACATAGATATATGTATATCTATAGGATATATAGATATGAATGATAGATATCAAATTAGAACCGAGGGATGAAAACTAAATTAAGCAAAGCACAAGATATCATTCTCTGAGATTACACCAGAAGTGACTAAAAGACAAGACAAAATCTCATGTCTAAAATATTAAACTCTGGAATGTAAAAAGATGTTTTTCACCTTTCTCTCAAATATTAAGGCTGGCCTTATTATGCTACTAGAAGCAAAGTCTGATTTCTATTCAAGTTGTGTTTAACAATCCTAATTATCATCTTTCTAAATCACAACACTGCAAGTATCATTATACATCTTTTGGTAATCATCAGCTGCTACTAACTACTGGCTCAAAAAGTGATATTAAAAGATTTCACTAAACATTCAAAATGCTGAGGAAGCTACCTGAGAAGAGAAATAAATAAATCCATATTCATGGGATCATGTTCATCTAGTTCATTTGATATCTTCCAAGACATTTGTCTCAATATTTGTATTGGCCTTTGGCAAAATGCCCTAACTTCTTCCTGCTATTATCTAACTGAATAATCTGGACTTCCATTCCTATGCATATGAAAGCCAGCTGTATTGGTGATTTCCACAATGGTAGTCTCAGAGCTGTCAAAGTCCTGGCTGATTGTAATGCGAATGTAAATTTTAAAGATCTTCCCTGCCCCTAGGCTAAAGTGCACCAGAAGCCTGGGGAGGGAGGCTTGTTTTTCAGTAGATACTTTTTGATTGGCCAGTGGGTCAATAAGGTTGTTACATTCTCTGAGCCAGGAGAAGGCTATATAAGCCCTGATGTGTAGCTTTGTTTTGGGACTCACTTTGAGAAGTGTTCTGTGATTTGATCTGAGTTCTGGGAAGCCGTTGTTGAGAGTCCCCCGGCTTTGAAAAACCCAGAATGTGGAAACCCAGATGTTGACTGGGTATGGATGTAATGGATGTAATGGTTGAACAGTTTGGAAATCTGTCTACTTGATGTTTCTGTCTTGATAATTATGCCTGTATACTTTGAGGTTCAGGGTGCTGACCTTTTCTCCTGAACAAGGTAAACGATATATGTCTGACTGATTAAAGTAAGCTTGTTAATCCATTTTGAGTTGCTTTCCTTTAACAAAGCAGATCCAAGAACCTGTGGTAGCTGCAAACCCTGAGGACGCTTGGGGTGCTTGCTGCTACACTGATGTGCACCCATATATGAGTTGAAAAATGCTAATGTCAATATTCTTGGCATTCTATTTAGTCTAACATTTTACAAGGACAAAATATGTAAGGTTTTACAATATATATCTTCCAACTGAGTGCAGTGATAAGCATTAAATCTGCAAAAGTACCATCTATTTTTCTAAGAAATCTTTTCTTCAGGTTATAAGGAAAGGTAATGATATAAACAATGGATTTTTTTTTTAAATGGTGGTTAGTTTTGTGGTTCATGTTGCTTACTTTCTTAATCAGGAGGCTGAAATCATGTCTGTGGACATAGTTTCATGACTTCCTATACAGTCAAAAGAAGCATTATAAAAGGAAGAATGGATGAGAAGTTTCAATACACAAGATGTCTGTCTAATCAACAAAATTTTCAGCGAGGTGTGCAATTTTTTTTATTTTAGAAGTCTCAGGCAGTTGATTTGCTTACTACATAAAAGAACATTTATTCACTCAATCTTTCTTTATAATTCTTACATAAACAGTTTCTCCCCCCAACCCCACCAAAAACAGCACCTCAAAGTGTTTACCATAGCAACAATAAATTCTCAGGGATGGGCTTTTGCCTGTATTTATACAGACAAAACATGTTACACTTAGGATTATTGTTCTTTTAGGCTTAGAGTAAGTTATGTATTTTTAAGAAGATGTCTAAACAGGTAAGAGAATTATATTTTTATGTGACAACATACATTTGTCAAATAATCTGAATGTACTTTTTCCTACACATACACACTCTCTCTCTCTCTGTTTTAATCTTGCCAGGTAGACCAAGCAGAAATACTAGAATATTACTACCGTGTTTCCCCGATAATAAGACACTGTCTTATTAATTTTTTGGACAGGAAAACACCAGAGGGCTTATTTTCAGGGGAGGGCTTATTTTAATGAACGTTGACAGCAATTTTAATAAACAGGTAAATGTGAACAAAAAAATGTACCTTTATTCAATAATGAATTCAATAAAGAACAGAATGACGCGCTCAATGCTGCAGCTCTGATTGGATGCAGCTCGGAGCGCAGTGTGCGTTTCACGGGGGGGGGGGGGATGGTGCATATAGAGGGTACCGTAATGTAGCGTGTAGCACAGGGGATCACCTTCACTACAGTAGCAATCTCAATAGGGCTTATTTTCAGGGGAGGGCTTATTTTAGAGGAATCTTACACAGTAAGGGGAGGGCTTATTTTCGGGGAAACACGGTAAGTAATGAACCTGCAAAGGTGATTTTTTTATCTATACTATTTGTTATTTTATTTAGTACCAATATTCTATATGTTTACACAACACTTTCCTTAGCAAAAGTTGTGGCTAGCTACAGTTCAAATTAGCTCCAATAGAACTGTTCCATTTTCAAAGGAAGATGAGTTAATGACAGCATTCTAATGTTCTGTTATTTTTATTATGCATCTTTCTAAGACTGGTTTCCCTAATTTCTCTGAGTAAATAAAACATCCATCTACAGATACTGATCTGTAGATCTGCAATCTCTCTGACAAGAATCTTGCTATAAGGGGTGGCCAGGTGGCTCAAGGAGTAAGAGCACAGGCTCCAGTGTCAGGATGACCTGAGGATCAAATCTGGGCTCAGATACTCAGCACCACACCCAGAAATAACTGACCTTGTAACCTTGAGCAAGTTACTTAACCCGATTGCTTAAAAAAAAAAAAAAGAATCTTGCTATAGGAAAAATAAAAGTGACTTTGCATCTGTTGAAGTCCATTGTAATTTGGCACAGCCAAATTATTTACCCAGTTCACAAACTTAAAAATTTTACCACTTAAATGTTAGTCTACTTTAAAGATATTTTGTCAAATATTAAAAGGCGTGTCAAATAATCTTAATCAATGAATAATTTAATTGTTTCACATTTTGAGGTAATTTAGAGTTATTATGTCCCATACCCATCTCTAAATGTAACTTATTTAAGAAGAGACCCTTTCTTTTTGTCTTTGTACCCCATTGCTGGTGAAAATGCCTAGCATTTTTTTTCAGGTCCAGATCTGTGACTTCACTGGTGTAGGGGACTCCAGATATTGAAATGCACTCTGCTAATGCTGATTTGCAATTGTAATTGATCTAATCATTCTGAAAAGGAATTCAGAATTATGCCCAGAGTCACTAAGGGTGTGTTTATCTTTGGACACAATGATTTTATTACTATGTTTATAGCCCAAGTAAGATTACTGAAAGACCAAAGGAATCCATCAATATAAAAATATTCATGGCAATACTTTTCTTTTAGCAAAGAGTTGTAAACTATGGGGGTGTTCCTCAACTGGGGGATAACTGAATAAATTATGAATGCAATAATAAACTATTATCATGTCATAAGAAATAATGAAAGGTATGGATTCAGAGAAATCTGGGTAGACTTGTATAAACTGATACAGAATGAAGTGAACAAAAACAATTTATAGGACAATAATGTCATAAAAATCAACTTTGAAAGATTTAAGAACTCTAATTATTAGTACAATATTCAAGAGGACCAAGGATGAAGCATAAAGCCTACCAACTACATTGGTAATTGGTAGAACTTGAGATACAGATTAAGACATACATTTTTGGACATGTATAGACTTTCTATTTGTTTTGCTATGCTTATTTGCTATAAAAGGGATGAGGGATGGGCTGATGCTCCCTTAATTGGAAGAAGGGTTGGGGTAGAAAAGCGAATTCCAAAAGAAGAGAATTTTTTTTAAAAAGCAGATTGTCAAAACAGTTTTAAAAAAATACTTAAGTTCAAAAGGCAAAACAAAAAGCAGCACAATTTTGGAATAAACATGTTGATTTTACTATCTACTTTTAAAAAAGCCCCAGTTCATGTATAAAATCTTTCTATTCATACAGAAAATTCATGACTGTCAAATTCAAAACAACATTAAAAAAAATAAGTAGGTTAAAATAGACAACCTCTAAGGACCTTTCTGCTCTATGTTATATACTGTCTACTTCACATGTTAAGTCTGCAGTTTCAACTTGAAAAAAGGTTATTCACTCTATAGAAGAAAAAGAAAACGTTCAAGTCTAGTGCCTGGTAGCAACAAACTTTTGCTAGCTCGGGTGGCTAGGTGGCACAGGGATTAAGAGCACTGGCCTGGAGTCGGGAGAACCCAAAATCTGCTGGTGTCAGATACTTAACACCCACACAAAAAAACTGGCCCTGTAACCTTGGGCAAGTTACTTAACCCCAAATGCTTTAAAAAAAAAAAATAAAAGAAAATAAGCCTCTAGAAAGTTTACTCTAAAAACCTCAACTTCATAAAAAGTGAAATTATCTGTACTTCTAATTAGGATGATAAAGAAATCCACTAGAGAAATATTTGTGAGATGTTGAAACTTCAAGACTTTGGCTTTGTTGGTTTGAAAAAAAAAAAAAGAGATAGGCAATAAAAATAATTTCCACTTCTAAATCTGGCCTTACATTAGATCCAAAAATCCTAGGGTTTTCTTTTGTGCTAAATGCTACTTTGTAGGGGGGTTGGCAAGGGTCTACCAATAAATAAGCCATATGTGGGACTAATAACATAGATACTTGTTCATCTATTAGTTCTAATATTTCAACAACATACATAAAGAAAAAAAACCTGGGGTGGCTAGGTGGCACAGTGAGTAAAACGCCAGCCACGGAGTCAGGAGGACCTGGGTTCAGATCTAGCCTCAGACACTTCTCACACACACACACCTCACACACACACACACACACACACACACACACACACACAAACTAGCCTTGTAACC